>NC_048307.1:27051116-27153798 GCF_013100865.1 Trachemys scripta elegans
ACACTTTCAGAAGCAATATCTTTTGGAAAATGATAAGGGAGAAAGTAAAAATCTAATTAGCTTTAAAGGACTAAACCACAAGTGGGCTAAGAAGGGTGGCTGTAGAAAAATGCGAGACATATTTTCCACTAGGAAAGGAGCATGCTGGCTCTGTGTTCCCAGATTCTGGAAATAAAGGATGGAGGAGGTCCCTATTCCCAAATCATGATGCCTGCACAGAGGTCAGTGAATAGCCAAGCCAAGATACTGCTGAGGTGAATCAAATATAGGGTCCTGAATTGGACTTTTCTCACTCCCTTCTCTTAAAGCTTGTTTATAAACTTACATACATTTTTATCAAGTGCCTGGTTTGTTTTATAGCTTCATTGTGAATTTATTGAGTAAGTACTACTCATAGGTGCAGCCTCTGCACTATTCAACAGTTTCCATTAATGAAATGTCTCTAGTAGGGTTCCAACACTGAGAAACATCCATTTGATCTCAGCTAACATGTGACCATCAAAAACTCAAAATTATGCACCCTGGGGTTACTGCAATACAAATACATTACTATTAATAATAATCATGATCTCTCTGCACAATTGTTAAAGTTAAGTGCTAGCCTGTTTCTGTTCTGGATGTGAAAGATTTGGGTACAATATTCTACTTCTAAATACAAATATACGTATAAACTCGATCATAAGCCGGTTCATTTATAAGCCGACCTCCCCAAGCTGGATAAGTAAAAACGGAAATTTTTTATGATCCGTTCATAAGCTGACCCTATAATTCAGGGGTCAGCAAACTTTGGCTCCTGGGCCATCAGGATAAGCCGCTGGCGGGCCGAGATGGTTTGTTTACCTCGTGTCCGCAGGCACGGAGATAAATCTAAGTAAACAAAGTGTCCCAGCACCAGCTGCTTACCCTGCTGGGCGGGGACAGCAACTGGTGGGGAAGTTGGGGGGGGGGGGGGGGGGAGAAGCTGGGAGTCAGAGGAGTAACCCCTCTGACCACTCCCACATGAACCCACCCCTAGCCCGGGACCCCCACACTCTCCCCATCCCATCCCATCCCATCCCTTTCCACCTTATCTGGGGAGGGCCGGGGAGAATGTCTCTGGCCTGGACCCGCCTCTTCCCTTCTGGCTCTGCTGCCTCTGTTGGGCAGAGGGGCTGTGTCCCACATCTCCCTCTCTATATCCGTTCATAAGCCGACCCCCTTCTCTGGTGCTTCCCTTTTTTACTAAAAAAATTCAGCTTATGAATGAGTATATACAGTATATTATATGTTTTGGAGAATCTGGAAAGCTACCCATTTCTCTTGTAGGCCCAATCCCTCTCTTCCTCTTCCATGAGTGGAAGAAGCTGTTTGTGTGTAATCAGCTGGGGGGGAAATAGAGGGAGAATACTCTCTGCAGCATGCTCACCCCATACTCTGCAACCCTGTAGAAACTCTTCTCTACCGGGTCCATCTCTGAAGGTGAAGGGAAGGCTGGCATATCTCAAGCAGACTTCCCCACCTATCCCAACCAAATCTTCAGGACAAGTAGTACGAAGGACTGCAGACAGGGTAGGCTCTATCCTCCATTCCACATAACTATCAAAAGGGAGGGAGTATCAGGGACAGAGCATTTGGGGGAAGCCCCAGCAGCACAGTTCCTGGGGGACCCAGGCTGTCCAGAAGCAAAAAGGAACTGGTGGGCAGCAATAAGGAGGCAGAGGGTTTACACATAGATGCCTCCTTGTCTCTGGTGGACCTCATGGATTTGAGGCGGGTGGGATGCCCTATCTTTTCCATGGAAGTACTACCACGCTTCCTTGATGGAAAAATTAGGAGATTTAGTGAGTGCAAACTGAAAATTGTAAGCTGTCTTTATGTAGGAGACTACAGAGTCCTTACTGTCACTATCCTCAAATGTTCTGCAAAATGCTTGGTTTTCCTTCTAGTTGAGGTATATTGAACGCAGCTACTTCCTGAGCCAATCATCACTAATCCAGAGTGACTCGGAAGGGTGGCTATAGAGCCAATAGTTCATTTTCCCCAGGAACTGAGTGCTGTCTCTGCAGTGCTCCTAGGGTAGGAAGGATTTACGAGGGAGGATACTGGTGCCTAAATTGCCAGTTTCTGAGCACCTACTGCTCCAGTTGACCTCAATGGGAACTATAGGTGCTCACACCTCTGAAAATTAGGCCCTACCTGTGTGATACTGGTAACTTAAGCACACATAGTTAGCAGACACTAGAAAATTTAGCCCTTATCACTTTCATAACACTGGGGAAAAAATCTTTGACTAAAATGCGAAAATGAAGACAGATTATCTGTGTTGATGCTTCTTGGATCTACTATTTACTTCTATTATCTTTAGAACATCTGCAAATATAAAACCAAACACAGTGCCACATTTCATGTGCAAGTCCCCAGGGTAGACTATTGCCCTTAAAAATGTTATATGGTAAAACCAGAATGTTTCATTCTATAGTAACACTGCATGGGGTAGATATCAAATATTCCTAATTTTCAGTTTCCTGCCTTGTCGCCTCAGAATGCACTTTTCCATTTAAAGGGTTATCCCTCATAAGATATGGAATAAACAAAACTATGATCTATGAGTACAAAGAAGACAGTTCATGCAGCAAGTGCTGCACATATGTGTGGATGGCAGAAAACTTGTCAGTAACACTGGGAGCATAACACAGAAGTTAGCCATGCCTTAGTTATGGAGAGTCTGAACCTCAAAGTCATGGGCCACTGACACTGTGGAAGGTATGGGTTTGAGTGGAGTGCTCATATGTGCATATGCAAATAAAGCCACCTAGACAAACCAAAGACCCCTAGGCTCATGCATATGGGCATACTACTTTCTCCAATGCTATGCCTTCTTCCCATGACCTTTCCCAAAGGAGGTAGAACTGTGGGTGGCTAACTTCTGCTTTATGTGCCCAATGTTAGCCCTGGGAATAGCCTGTAGAGGGGTTTGTGTATAAAGCACATTAGCACCACTCTTGCCGCATGCATATGCACGTGCAAGGGATTAGATTTTTATGTCAATGCCACTGAGTTTAAAAGATTCTGAAGTTGACAGCCAGGTTTTAAAGAGTGCTCTGTACTTATCTGCTCCCATTTATGGAAATTAAAGGCCTGATTTTCCTGAGGATTCAGTACCCAGCAGCTCCCATAGAACACAATAGATAGGAGAGAATGGCTCAGGTTAGGTTGCCCTACTGAGTTGCTTGCTTGTTTTGTTGCTAGCTCATGTGAGCTGATGCTGACAAGATATTCACAAGCCTGTCTTTGGACCAGAGTCATTTGGAAATAAAATGATCAAAATCTGAACATCTATTTTAGTTTTCTTTATAATTTTGATTTACTGTAGCATATATAAAGGTATCATGGGTTCCAATAAAGACCAAACAAGGATGAAGAAATAATGCTTTGTAAAAACTAGACTGGTTCCCAATAATACATACATCCTTAAATTTCATAACCATGTTAGAGGGAGAATTATATACGCTATTATCACCCACGGTTCTGCTTTATTTTTAGTTATCTTTTTATAGAGATAGGAACAATTTTGCCTTTTCTGTTGATTTAATGGTTATCTGAGCTGATAGTATCACTGCCATTCAGAGCAAGGGATGCAAGTTTAAATCTATAGAGGCCATTACAGAAGGTGAGGCCTTAGGCTTGTGTGACCTATTAATTGCTCTAGGCCCTGCTCATCCAGGGGTGCTGAATGATACATAAAAACCCATCAAATTTCAGTCCCAGCTTTACTGTCTTGTCCCATTGTCTGCTTGTAAAGTTGAACTCTGGTACCACATCACAGTCCCTCTAAGAGTATCACCACCCACACATCATAATGCCTCACAAACGTGGGAAGTTTATTACAGCCTGAGGTGGGCTGTAGTCAGGGGAGATCTACTGAGTGATGTGGATGCAGATATGTGGGGAGGCCCAGTCAGAGGTAGGGAAGGATAAATACAGAACTCCAGTCCTCACTACAATAACAGTGCATTTATCTAAACTACTCTGGCAGATAACATGCTTATATCACTGTTGAAATAATGTTAATAGTGTAGATACCATACAGAGATCTGGAGCACACACAGGAAAATATGGATAAGCCAACACAACACAAAGCATTTTCAATATCTAGTGGGAAAAGATGAGTACAAAGCATGCACCAGCACGGTTAAGATTTTCTTTTGGAAACAAATCACTTATCAGTGGTTTACATTAAGTAGAAAACATTTATCTTAGCATGATTATTGACCCTATTGTGTACAGTTGGGATATGTTCCTTATCCTAGAATGAAATGTCAACTTGATAAGATAATTGCTTCCCATTAAATATAAATCATTGTATCTTAAGAAAATTTACTTTGCATTCCTATTCAGACAACTTTCTCCATTATAAAGCTAGTTCTTATTTCAGATATTAAAATAAAGACAATCTTTTCTAACCTTCCACACTACTACTATGTGAAAATAACAAACACCTCAACTGACAGTTTTAGGTGCCAAAAGGATTTATAGGAACATGAAATCCCAGATGACTCAGATGAGTGCACGTTAAAAACAAAACAAACCCTCCCACATCTTTAGTTTAAAACTATATACAAAGCATTTTGGAACAAGGAGTTTTTCCAAATCTAGCATAAAACAGAACAAGCATTGCTTTAAAATAAAAAAGAGAAATTTTCAATTTTGCAAACTACTGGATAAAAGTCTTTATGAAGAAACAAAGTCACTACCATGGAGGAATACATTTCCAAAGGAGAGAAAACCCACGCTCAGATATTATCTGGGGAAAATGCATTGAAAATTCCTTTGTGATTAATAGAGTTTTCTCTCCTCAGGGTGACCTCTACCTTCAGAATATGATGGTTTTATTATGATTAATAAATTTCATTTCCACAGAGGAAAAGGAACAGTGTCAGCTTAAACTTCAAGCAAGTAGTCTTCTTTTTAAATGCTAATTTGTAAACACGCCCTTGCGTGACACGAAAATCTAGAAGCTCACAAGGTTAGCAGAATAGATTCAGATTCCATTCTGAAAATGGGGGCAAGGATTTAAAGCATATTGTCAAATTGGAAACCAGTAACTAGGGCAGTCACCAAGTGATCCAGTCTTTTATTCATTCAATCAGCCACAATTTTATTAGCATGCTTATTTTTCATTAAAATTAGTATTATTTCAATGCTCTTTTATAATTTACACTGGAAACAATCACTATAGGTAAATGATGCACTAGGGCATACATTTACTTTTTTTTAAAAAAGGTAAACATATTTGGAATAGTTTAATAGTACACATGATTTCACAAAGAACAGTATATATTACAAATTGATAAATCACTGTGTCAGTGCCAACTATAGGTACCCATCATAAAGAATTACAAATTGTTGTCTCAAAGGCTATGTTTACGATGGACGTTTTATTATAATTTCCCATTGGTGCACAAGTAGTGGGAACAGCAATGTAAGAGATGTGCCAGCATTTTTCGCTAGTGAAATTGTAGATGACATGGTGCTTAAAAAACATTGTTGACAAAGTGCTGGCGGCACACAGCATTGCTACCACTGCTGGATCTGCATAACAATGATGGTAGAATTATATGAAATTTTAAAATAATGCTCAGCATCCTAGTTTAGAACATCACTGTAAATATTCACATGGGGCTGGATCCTGAAATCCTTACATATCACTCACTCCTTACAGCAAAACTCTCATTTAATTCCATGGGAATTTGTCAGAGCATAGCCAGAGTAATAATGGAGTAAAAACTGGCTTCAGGATCGATTACCTTGTGTGGTAAGAACTCACCATGTTTAAAAATTGCTCAAATATTGTTGAAAAAGTGGATCTGTTGTTAACTGCTGGAGAGAGATTTTTTTTTAAATTAAATAACTAAATGATACTTGCATATGAATAGTGTTCACAAATATAAACAATTGGCCATGATAGCTCCAAGGTGTCATTTTTTTACATTTTGTATAGGTATTTCTGAAGTCTCTAAAAACTGGGGAATGTGTCCCTTACTCCACTCCTAGTTCTTTATTTTTTTAGATTGCTGAGACCATATTTTCCCTGTGCGCCTAACCCTGGAAATGGGCTCTGATCCTAACTGGGGACTTTGGTCCATAGTATCATTTGAAAACTGTTTAATAATATATACTCTTAGGTTTAATAACAAAATTATCAGGGGAAAATTCATAATCTATAGTACAAAGCCAATTAACACACTTTTCCTTGCTAGAACAATCTGAGCAGTGTAAAAGGAATGTATGAAATAAAACTAAATTCAGGAATCTGATTTTCTCTCATCACTAATACAAAACAAATATTTAGAAAAAAATTATTGATCCTGAAAATATTTCTACTCATCTGTCCCAAAGACTTCTTTCCCTGGCAGGTCATTGTTGGGATTATGTAAATTGCTGTGCACTGAGCAAACTGAATCTGAATTTTCACTGGCCCTAGCTGTGGGCCATTAAAGATCGTTTCAACAGTCACGAGACAATGAAATTTAAAGGCATCTCCTTCTGATTACTATTTTTGTTCTCCCAATTTTTTTTTTCAACTTGGACATAGATTAGAAATTACTAGGATCGTTTGTACTTCTTTTGAAAATGGCTATTAATCCAAATAGTATAAAGTACAAGTTTTGAGAGTTAGCAGTTTTAAAACGTGTGGTGGCTAAATAAAGTAAAGATTCAGATGGGAAAGACAGCAATCAGAAAGATGTAATTTTATAGTCCAATCTCTTGTAGTTTTCCAGGGCTAGAAACAGATTACTTGTATCACTGGAAAGCTAATAATTCTAATGTTTCCACAATATAAAGAATTTTTATTAGCTGTAATGGTTAATGGGCTATCTGTCCTTACAATCATTGTCCCTTGGTCTTGCAGCTACTAGAGCTTCAAACAGTGTAACTTTAAATTGCTGAAATTCTGTGTGTTGATTGCTATTGCTATTTGACAATAAAGCACTAACCTAATGTAATTTTAGAAATAGATGTTACCCTTATCAACTAAATAGACAGGGTTGCCTAGGCAGCAGAAGGTAGAACAAAATAAGCAGTGACTTCTATCTCTAGAGCTTCACGATAACCCTGGCACTCACCAGTGGAAAAAAGTGATGCCAAGGAAACTGTTCCTCCCAACCAATAGGTGCCATGTAAAGCAGAATCCTGGTCTCGTCATTGACTATCTGATCTCGAAGGTCATCATGGAAGCTTTTAATAGGCAGCAAGTTTAAAACAAAGAAAAGGAAGTATTTTTACACACAATACACCATAAACCTGTGGAACTCCTTGCCAGAGGATGTTGTGAAGGCCAAGACTATAATAGGGTTCAAAAAAGAACTACATAAGTTTATAGAGCTTAGGTCCATCAATGGCTATTAGCCAGTATAGGCAGGGATGGTGTCAGTAACCTCTGTTTGCCAGAACCTGGCAATGAGTGACAGGGGATGGATCACTTGATGATTATCTGTCCTGTTCATTCCCTCTGGGGCACATGGCATTGGCCACTGTCGGAAGACAGGATACTGGGCTAGATGGACCTTTGGTCTGACCCAGTATGACCATTCTTATGTTTTTATGGGGCAGAAGGAGTCAGAGTTCTAATAGTGATATTATTAGAGTAGAGACAGGGAGGTTTCAGTGGCCAGAGAAAAGGAAGGCTTAGTTGTAATGGTGACCTGCCTCTCTCCCTATAAATGGTTGCAATGACCGGTCACCTCAGCCAATCTACTGGTCCCTTGGATCACCATGACAGACTTTAAGAAGTGACCATAGGGCTGGTGTCAGGCCTCTATTTTCTACCCAACAATTGAATTTTTTTAAGAAAACAAAGGTACGAGTTATAGTATAAAGCAGCTAGTCATCTTTCAACTCCTCATTTCATATCATGTGGATGGTATGCTAGGGTTCACAAGTAAAATACTTGCAGTAGAAGATCCTATTACATCCCATGTGAAGTCATGCTTGTTAATGATACTTTTAAATAGCAAAAAGGAAAAAAAGTCCTTTTGTAGTTGTGCCTGGTACACAAAGGGTCATGAGGTTTGACTTTGGTTCCCCCTCACCTGGGGAGGCCGGGCTCAGGCTTCACTCCCCACTCCTGGGGTCATGTAGTAATTTTTGTTCTCAGAAGGGGGTCGCGGTGCAATGAAATTTGAGAACCTCTGCTATATAGTATTCGCCAGAAAAGCTAATACATTTGAGGTTGTCTCTAATGATAATAAAAATTTTCTGTGGAACCCTCCACACTCACTGAGGGTTCTGGGGAACCTGTGGCCAGGACAATCCCTGGTAGCATGGGTCTAGTAGAGCTGTTCTTTCAGAGAGCTGGAGGGAAGGGGCCAGCACCCAACCCCTGCATGGGACAATAAGATGGGATTTCTAGGAGGAGATCCTCGTAAAAAATGTCCTCCATCTAGCACAGTAACATTTATAAATTGAAATGTTGAATAGTGATCTGCAGTATTTCCGATTTCCCAGGAACTAAGAGAGAGATAGGGAACCAAATTCAGACTTATCATAAGAAGGTGAAACACCAAGGTTCTCAATTATTAATCTGCTTACACAAGGTCTGATTTGGGGCTATGGAGTTCACATTTCAATATGGTAAAGGCTGGATAGCTGCCTTACAGGCATTGGGGAGTGATTCTGGACTCTCTAGACATGAGTCCTAACTTAGATTTTGAGATCCTTCAGGCCTCAACCTTTTCTTTCTCCTTGTCTCTAAAATGCTCAGCACTTGTCAGCACTAATTAATTAATACATAACAGGTGTATACATTTTCTTGTATACTGCAAGTGTATTTTCTAATAAAAGATCCTTTGATTGCAGACCTCTTAGTGGAGGATTCCACAGAAAGCTTTTGTTAATCTTCCATAGGACATAAAGCCTTTGCTGGGATATTTGTGTGGGAATAGTTATGTCTCTTCCCTCTACTTAGGAACAGCCCTGTGTGTGTTTTACATTTCCTCCTCCATTGCTTTCTTGTCCTTCAGGGGGAATTTACAGTGGTATTACTTTTACCTGTAACGATCTTCCTAAAATTCATCATGTAATAGAGAACTTTGTGGCCTGTTTTACATGACTTTGTCATTTCCTTAGCACCTGTGGGGGTCCTATTTTGTGTGGGTTTTTATTTATTAATGCCTTTCATCCCAATTGTGGTAACCTCATGCAGTGGAAGCATTTGTTCATTATTAGTCTGGTTAGTAAGAGGAGTTTTTGATTGACAGCACCAGTTTTTCTCTTGCCCGGTGGGGAGTGTCATCACCTATTCCCATTACTGTCCGGCACTGAAGGAACTTAAAAGTGAAAATCCCACTCAATCCTTCCCTGTAGCTTGTTATATACCTGCAGACACCTGACAGTGGGATGCCACCTAGGCAGATATGGTCAGCTAAATAGGATAGGTCAATATTTTGATTTCAGAAATACTCAAGATGCTACAAGATTGGTGATACCATAGGTGATGCTCTCCCCTCTGAGTCATAAGTGAATTAGTGCCTCAGCATGATGCTAGTGTCTGAGTGCTGCTCATGGATTTTATTTCAGATGTAAAATCAAGGTTTGGATCACTTATGTTTATTACTGGTCCAAAGGTACCTGTCAAATGAATGGGGTGTGTGTGAGTGTAATAGGGGTGTTAACCTAATGTATAAGTCAAATTCTAACTTGATAATTACATCCTGCCTACCTACATTCCTGCTTATAATTTCTACCAGCATAGTTATTTTCCCATTATGCTGATACTAATTCTCCTAATAAAAATTGTTGCGTGGGGATATTGAAGCATAGTAAATACCATGTTCCACCTGAAAAGTGGCTGCTTATCCACAGGAAATGAATGATTCTTGGCTTAGTCTGCACAGCATTTTTGGATTATTAATTATTATTATTATTATATTGTAAGTATTTAACAGGTTGTTTTCTATCATACTATTACTATATTGTGTACTTGACAACATAACTTTGTATAAAGTCTGCATTTTTATTTACTCTTAAGCGTTACAGTATACAATACTGCTCTTTTAAATTCAGCTTTTGAAGTGTAATGTGTGTGACAACATACAGATTTTGCCATTTGTTCTTTGTCTACTGCACATGTGTATGTAAACCATAATGTATACACAGACACCAGAAATGCAATCTACCTTTCAAGTCCCATATTTTCATCATATCACAGAACTGGTTTCTGGATATATTAAGACATAGTTGAATTACTCTAAGATCATAGTGCTAGGAATGCATTGACACACACAGACACACCTGTTGAGATCAGTAGAAACATAGATTATTCACTTTTTTGTTATCGAAAGAGCTTCAGATTGCAAATCCTCCATTTACAAATCACAGAACCCCAGCTTTACTTAATCTTGTCATGTTGTCACATTTGACTAGCCATGTGAACTGACCTAGAACTGTAAGCACAAGGAAGGCAAGCTGTCAAAGAGATAATGACAAAGATGCCAACAAGGGCTGCCAGTGTTTTCACTGGGTGAGATAGAAGGATTAATCAAACTCCACTACAGAAAAAACAGAGGATAATCCAAGTGTTTACTGATTTTATCAGCTGATCCCATGGTTGCACATCTTATAACAACAACTACCAGGAGCAGTAACAAATAAAGTTCCATATAAGCCATACACAACTATTTACCGCAGCAGTAAAAGGATGTTTAAAGTGCCAACATAAGGGATACTTGAATTTATTGAGGAAATTTAATTGTATGCATTAGTACAGCATTTCCTAACCTTTTCAAAGCACAAACCTCACTATTTGTCATTTTTCACAGGGAAAAGCAACACAGACATTAAAATTAAATATGGTACTAGCAGAAGAATCTTCCAGGTACTCCTGCTATCCTTCATCTTTGGTTTTACAAGGTTAGTGGGAGGGGAAAATGTAATAAGAACGGTATCTAGTTCAAAGTGCTTCTTTGCTCTGCCAAATGGCTGCATGATATGAAGTCAACCCCTAGGGCAGCACAAAGGAATTCTCAAAAGTGAACTTATGTCTTTACAATGTGTCCTAAATAAAGCTGATGCCAATATTTCAAACTGTATTCTTGCACTTTTGAAAATTGATTTAGATTATTTTCATATGTAATTCTTGGTAATTCCTTTTAAACTTCCATATCTGGCCAGTATCTCCCCCCTTTATCTCAGAATAAGGCAGTGAGCTGTCTAAGGGCAGAATTTGTCCAGATATGATTAGCTGTGTATCATGTTGAAGGTTCAGCATACAGGCATCTGAGCCACATTTATGTACTGATGAAAATATTCACTTTAAAATAACTGTCTCCCATATCTTGCTAGTGCTCCATGCATAAAACTTGCACTGGTGCCAGAAAACTGCACAGATCAATGGCAGTATTTGGGAATTTTGCAAACCTGGCAATCAAGATGATTTTAAAAACTATACCTTTCACTCAAACCATTTACAACTTTGTAGGGTGCCTGACTCTTCATCTATAAACCAAGTGATAAAAATAGTATAGTTTTGCAATGTTAGAAATTAAAGCAATCAGAATTTGTCATCTTTTTGGGGAGACTTTCTTTCGCTAAAGTACTTGGCTCATAATTTTATCTAAGGCTATGTTTTTCTAAATCTAAGAAATACACTGGTATGTTTCGTTCGTTTGTTCATTCATTCATTCTTATTTCCTTTGGGGGGGATAACTACGATTGAAGAAGGGAAATTAATAAAGTAGTGAGTTGAAAAAAAGATGTTATATCCACTTCTACCACATTTCAGTCAGAAAGCAGGTTCATATAATAAACTTTGCCCATTTCTCTATCGCACCTAAACCATAAACAAACAGTGCACACATGCTTCTGAGGGAAACACTATCAACTATGCAAGCAAACTGGATTTTGTTGTTATTGTGTGGCAGAGTTGCAAGAAGTTAAAAATTACAGGAAGAGAGGTATAAATCTAGAATAGTCAAAGTATCCATTTATTACACAAAACTACAAGAAGCAAAATGTGTGTCCCAGCAAGCACCTTTATTCAGGGAACTTGCATTTTGATATTATAAAACCCGAAGAAAAGATTTAAATTCTGCTTTGGGGAAATAATTCAAATATACTAACGTTACTACTAAAATACTGTTTTGCAATCAACATGTATTTACAACTACAAATTTTGAGCCACAACACATTCAGAGCCATGTTCTGCCCTCACATGGAGTTTGATGCTGTGAGATGCCAAATGCCTCTGCATTTCAGGATGAATTTTGCCCTTATATGCCCATTTCTAGAAATGTGCTGGAGAGGGTTCTTTGGAGATTTTTGTTAAAATTTCACCATCAGCTGAATGGAGGGTCAGGATGGCTTCCCTTCCTCTGATCTAATTTACTCTCCAAATGTTGTTTAATGATTCCTGACGAAGATGACCTAGCCCTGAAGCATATAACATTTGTTCTGAAGAGTAATTATTTTTGGCCTTAGAAAGCACCAGATTCCATCAAGTGACAGATATTAAAAAGTCCTACGGAAGTATCCTCCTGCCAGAGATATCTGTGTTTGATATGAGCTCACTACACTCTACATTCATTCTTAGTGTCTTATTTTAACCATAACCAAGGAAGACAGAAAAGCCACTTGGCAATCCAACATCTGTTGAAGGCACTATGTGTGAGAATTTTACAGAAGCTCCTATGCAACACACTTTCTCTGAGAGCCTTCTCCAAACTCATTTATTGTAAATACTTGATACGGTGCAATCTGGTTCATTCTACAAGTAAAATAATTACTCTTCAGAAGAAATCTTATGTACTTCAGGGCTAAGTCATCTCTGGCAGGAATGATTAAGCAGCATGAAGAGAAGAGTGACATTCACTATAGGCAGGGAAGTCACCCAAGCCCTCCCTTAAATCTGATGAAACTTTAACCATTGTTTTCCTGATTAATTATATTATTATTTACACACACACACACACACACACACACACACACACACAGGGGGATGAGATAAAGACCCACACACAAATTCCATATTTTGAACTGGGTTTTATATACTATCAGTACATTCAGTATAACACAATCCTATGAACACACATGAGTAATGTCATTAAGTTCAGTTGGACTAATCATGTGTATAAAGTTACTCAGGTTGCAGTTGTTTAACAAGAACAAACAGAACTACAGGACAGTTTAGAATATGAATGAAAGAATTTGTGTGTCTTAATAAAATAATTCAAAAATTACTTCATTAATTCGCTGAACTCTAGATTTACTGATTTGGAAAGTCTGACCTAAACCAAGCACAGGAGGCAAATCTTATTATTTAAAGTGCAGCTTTGCCTATTGTATTTCAATTCTGAGATTTAAAAATCAACAACACTGATGAACTTGTCATGAAAACTAGTGATTTAAATCAACAAGCTTGTAGCAACTTACATTGTAAAACCTGTGAATGTGGACCTGAATGTGAATTCCTTGCACACCCAAAACTCCTTTGGACTCCAATGTAAGATTTCTTTGTTCAAGGAATGCAAGATCAGGCCTCTCATTAGCTAGTAAAAGCTCACTCACTCAGATCACATAACAAGAAAAGCATCTACAGTCAGCTGTTTATTGATTTATCTATCATTCTTAAAACTGTATCTAACCAAAAACTTATTTCTAAAACCATACAATGCAGGCAAGCTAAGGTGAAACGAAAAGCTTTTGTAAATAGATACAAAGACCCAATTTCTGTCCTTAGTTACACCTGTGCAATACACTGAAGTCACTGGCAGAGACCCATACCATAAGATTCCAAAGCAGTGAGGTAATGCATGTTTGTACAGTCCTGGACATTTACAATTCCACCAGTCCTGCAGGAATGAAGGAAGTCCTTTTATTACAGAAACTCATTTTTATTCCATGGAATTCATCTTCCAGGACAGGAAATCGCCTGCAGGGCCATTGGACTGCTAAATATCCAGGACTGTAGTTAAAATCGTAAGTATATATGTCTTTGAAAACAAAGTTTATTAAAAGAACTTTCTTCTTTACTTAACGAAACGGGCTAGAACTGATAAGCTCATTACAACCTGGAGCAGAGCGGGAGAGAGGAAGGCTAATGCTGTGCATTTAGATGTTGGTGAATACTGAACTCAGGTTTTGACCAAGCAAATGAGTTTCTAATATTGTCTTTTCAAATATGATGCAATTTTCAATTTATAAAGTTAAATACACACTGCTACTAATTTGGGATTCTAAACAGTTTGTATTAAAATAACTTTTCAGATCACCTTTAAGAAACATGTAAATTGCATACAACATTACAAACGTCAGTATATGTTGATCTTACTGTATATAATTTTCATTGAAACAAATTGAAGGTTCTTGACGTATTTGAATATAGATCAGTATGTTCTAAAGTGTGTACAGTCTTCACCTTTCATTTGCTGCTGCTGATGTTAATAGGGTATCCTATAAATCAGTGTTTTAATTCCAACATTTTGTTTTAGATTGCGTATCCTTCAATCATTTTGCATGCAGAATTCCCATTAAATCAATAAGATCTTTGCTTAAAAATCAATGGCAGAATATGGACCCATGTTAATACTATTTATTTTGGCTTCCATGCAGAGCTTCACCTTAGGTAGCAAAATAATTCCATCCTTATCTGTAGAAAGATTCAGACTGTTTCAACTACATTATGTAACAGAGAGGATTTCCCTTGGTATAATCTGTATATTTATAAGATTACTTTTTGCAAATATCTTATAAAAACAATGCTTATACGTCTGTATGCAGGTCCTTATAACACAATGTTATATTAGCAAAGAAAAAGAGGGCCTTTGCTTAGGGTGATGCTCTGATGATATACAGATCTTCTTTCTCACTATCCTATCCGCAAATACAGACTTTCATGTGCTTTGGGGTCTGTACTATCTTTGTGGGCACCATTTGCCCCCAAAGAGTCATTCAGAAAACTTGTAAATCCACAGCACTTACAGGTGCCTATGCCTTTAATCCTATCTTTATTTCTGTTTGGGGAATTTTTGGTAACAATTTTGGTTGTACTGTACAGTATATTTAAGAAGCTTCAATATATTCTTACTTTTCTGGATCACACAATATTGAAACTGGAAATAAAACATCAAAGTCAGCAAAATAACCTAATGTCTTTTATATGGCAAAGCCTAAAGGTTTCAAGCTATAACTTAGCGAAACTATTCCAGAGATTTATATTATGGACTTTACTAAGCTTTCTCTAATGATTAACTGCAGCATGTGAAAAAGGATATTGAGACCTGGATGGATGCATCAAGAAGTATCAATGATTGTTACCTGCAGAGGTGTTACAAGAAATTTCATCTGCTGCAACGAAGACGAATTGATTTCTGCAAGAGAAGATAAAATTCACAATACTGCTTGCTGACTGGGAAATGTGCTAGCTGCCAATTGACTTGATGTTTACAGATGGGGTAGGGTAAGGGTGCTTAATTTTAATGAACGTAGCAAAAAAAAGTGTTGACGTATTTCAGTACTATATAGTTTATAAGGATCATGAGGTAGACATGCTGGGATCTTTTAAATGAAATAATGGTGACATCTGAATATGGACTATGTACAAACGCTTGCACTAGAAGCTTTATGTTTAGTGTTACAAATATGTCATGCTAAAATATATGTATAAAGTTTAAAAAAATCAAGCTATATTTATATTAATGTATACACTAAAGGGCATTAAATGCAAAATGTAAAAAAAATCCTATATTTTACAGAAAAAATGTAATTTACTTAGTAGAACTTAAAGGAGAATATTGAAAGTAAAATATTTTTGGCTTTTAAATTTCTAATATGATGCTGAAACAGAAAATGCATTTTCTGCCATTTCCAAAAGAGAATTTATGACATAGTATATTCTTATATACTGTCATTTAAGCATTGGCATATGTTTGCTGCACAATACTGAATATTATAAATTCAAGAAATTATTGATTTGATATAAGCCTTCTCTTGCAAAATTCTTTTTCTACCAGATAATATATTTTTAAAAATGCAAATACACTTTAAAATGTTCAAAATACAGAAAACTACATTCTGGCACAAAACCTGCTCCATTTACTCATATTATCGTCCCACTTGAAGGCTCACAGTCGGCAAGGTGATCTGGATTTCCATGAATGATCTAATTAAGGACTTGCAGTATTATCAAATTATGCTCTTTTAGTGATGTACATAGCGCTCCCTAACTTCATTTGGAGCTGTTCAAGCATAACCAAGAATCTGATCCCAAATTTTTGCATTTAGATCCTGACTCATTTAAATTCAATCCAGCTCCTGCACCACAAAATCCTGCACAGTTGCGGAAGCTGGAATATCTCACAGCTTTTATGCAGAAGTTCACAGCTGAGGAGCTAGATCCAAGTTGTATTAACTCTGCACTAAGGGATTAATCCTGCGAGGTTGGCACACTTCCTGTTACGTGCTACATACCCTCAGCTCCTGTGGTAATCTGTGTGTTGAGGGGACTGACACCACAGGAGTACACACAGCACACCTTGCAGGTGTGAACCCTAAAAGACCAAAACCTTCTCTCTATTACTTAATCCCTAATACACTAAAAAAATTGAAACTCTTGTTTAGAATCCTGTGAACACTGTAATTAAAATGTTCACCTTTTGACAAGGTGCACAGGACCCTATAATTTATACAAATAGTCATACATTTTGGTTAAAATCAAGTGAAGTATCAGTTTAATATTGGCCTTGGCTTCCATTAGGGATATTATATCCTGTACTTTCAGATGGGTGGACTTCATGATCAAATTGCACATTTCCACCTCTAACTTCTATTATCCTGATTGCCTGTATGGGGTGGTAATTTTGTTATTTATTCTT
The DNA here is from genome assembly GCF_013100865.1 of Trachemys scripta elegans. Taxonomy (NCBI): domain Eukaryota; kingdom Metazoa; phylum Chordata; order Testudines; family Emydidae; genus Trachemys; species Trachemys scripta. The sequence goes on from NC_048307.1 coordinate 27,067,964, forward strand.
TTATTTACAATAATTGAACAATCTAGTGAGATTTATCCCGTGTGCTGCAATAATGAGTTGGCATCTAAGCCTAAAAGAGTTAGAAATATTGAATACATAGCTATACTGTGTTTCATATATAATGCAAGTTTTTACCATATCTACTTCCAACATGTCTTATATGGTAATATTGATGCATGCGGGAGGATTTAAATGTCTGCCTAACAAGGACCCCATCCAAGGTAAAGTAGACTCCATAGCTGCTGGTCCATAGGAACTCCTTTATCTCCTTTCCTATGCAGCTATAAAGTTGTTCCTTTTTCTAAAAAATGATATTTTCTTCTAGAAAGCCGCCACATAGTGCTGGTTTAAGATTTGGTGGCTGGCTGAGAAAGTCCCTTCCTCGGGAGAGGAATCACAGACTCCATCCAGTCCAACTACTTTTATGTCACTCTGGCTCAAGAGTAAGACATCCTCAGATGACAAAGCACAGAAGTATCTGTAGGAATAATATACTGCTTTAACTGCTTTCTCGAACAACCTAAAAACAATCATTCCTGTTTCTTCCTTTATTTAATCAATTACTACAAATGATGTATTGCTTAAAGTGTCTACAAATTGTACTAATACTTCCCAATTTTTGCCAGCTTTCATCAAGTACATTAAAAAAAAAAGGTCTTCAAAGTCCCTGAATGTAACTGTGGCTACAAAGAGTTTAAAAAAAAAAAAAGAGAGAGAGAGAGAGAACCTTTAAATATCTGCCATGTACAGCTCCTGTTACATGCCCACAGTGTTCACTGGAAGGCACATTTTTTCCTTGCGCTTTGCTTTTGTATATTTTATTTTAGAAATCCATAAATCATTTTTCAAACTAAGGTATTGGTCAATGTAAAAACAGTTAATGTGAAAATTAAAGTACTCACATATTTTCTTTATGGGGAAGTAAATGTAGCCACTAGAGCACTGAACAGCCAAATTCAATTTTTTATGAATAATTAGATGTTGTTGCTAATGATTCCAGTCATTTGCCTAGTAATTTGATGATCTTAATGTCTTTTGTAGTCACTGTCTATACTTTCCTAATGGCTTTACTACTTTATATTTCACAAGATACAGATACCTAAAAAAAGAGTTGATAATCAAACTTGGCCCTATAGACATGGCAAGATGTGTCATGTGTCTTCTGCAGGAAGTCTGCTTATGCACAATGGGCAAAATTCTGTTTACCTTACTTATGTGAGCAATCCTACAGATTTCAACCTGACTTCTTACCTGAATAAGGCAAGAGTACACATACACAATATCTATTTAGAGTATAGCAAAATAATTGAAATTAGAGATAGAAAAGGCCTATTAAGCTAATCCATTCCTCTGCAAATGCAGGATTCCTTCCTCTAGTATAATATCCAACTTTAAATTATGATTTGGGCTTCCACAGCTTCATTTACAAGACTAATCTCAATCTAGTAGTATAGATTTTTAAGTAGTGTAGATGTATAATAAAACATCAATTTTAACAGCTAAATAAACAAAGTGAACTGGGTTTAAAGAATTCATAACATGCATATGGTAAGAAATTATGGGACTATATGATGGATTTTAGTTTTTAAATGTTCACCATGTGACTTTGCCCTGCAGTGCACTATATTTTAATTAGAATTGCTCCATACTTCAAAAGCTTTAATTACATAAAATATATTCAATTTGAAAATGACCTTAATATATTGTTAGACAATCCAAGGAATACTAGAATGTGCTCCAAAATTAGAACTTGATTATACAAGAAGGTCTGCTCCATTATTAAGGCCAAATTCTGCCACTGGATGCAAAATTTTCTCCTTAATGTTTGTCTACTATCAATTAAAAAATGGGCTTCTATCTGTATCTAAAATGTTTGTATTTCAAGAGAAACAGAAAATTTATACTGAAGTCTTAAAATATCTTATTTTATTTAAACACATTTTAAGAGCTCTAGAAAGGGCTGTGGGAGATCAATTAAGATAGAAAGAAAAACGGAAAGAATAACGTAAGTAATAAAGATGTTTTCAAGTAAAGTGGGTAATTTAAATGTACGGGCCTGATTCCTGTGTTTGTGGCAGAAAGAGAGAGAGGGAAGCAAAGGTGGCTTTAAGAGACTTTTGTGCTTACCTTATTTTGGGGCTCTTCAATGCCCCAAGGTAAATTAAAGCAGCTTATGCTCTGCTTCCTATAACCCCCTTAAGGCTGCTGGAAAAAGAGCAGCAGCAGGCTGGCCACATTCCTGGCATGTACCCTCTGCTGAGAGCTGGGAGCAGAGCTGATGTAGAGCCCTTGCATCAGTTCTATACCCACAAGGGTGAACCTCTGCATAATGAGTAGGCTCAGGACTTTTCCTTCCTTGCCTCATTTATGCTGCCAGAGTGATGTAAAGGGGCATTAGTGCAATTGAAAATCAGGTCAATTGTGTCTGGATGCAATAAAAACGGTTTCTGACAATCACTAGAGTCAGATCTTACTCTCTGTATGAGCACCTGAGATGATACAGAACCACCAATGTGGGCAAGTTGTGGAGAGCCCCTGCAAGGGGGTATCTCCCCTTTGAGTGACACTAAGGTCTGCTCTGTGAGAGTTCCATCTAAGGGAGAAATGGAGGGGAGAGGTCTTAACTAGCAAATCCACAAGCCAACCCTCACATCTTTGCATGGGGACAGTAGGAGACAGTAAATTGTGGCTGCAATATTTGTCTCAGAATGGCATGAATGGTGGTCCACAAAATGGGGAGGTGAAAGGATTCCACCTATCCCTCTGCTCAATTCCCTTTTTCATTTGGAGAGTTTAATACATGCCCCTCCAATGTTGGGGCTTACACTGCCTTAGGAATGTTAGTGGGTCATCATTAATAATCTAATGAGTTACAGGTAAGGATGAGCCAAACTAGAACCCCAAATCTAACCACCCCAAGAACCCTTTTTGATGGGGTGAGGCAGGGAGGAAATATGGGTGCTGGCTAAAAGTGTAAACTCCAAAGTAGGTCTGAAAATCTGGACTTCGTAATTAAAGCCTCTCGCTTCTTACATTTATTGTAGATTTAGTGATAAATATCAGAAATTATGACAAACCATTTACCTAATTCACTTAACCAGGTACCTTAAAGTAGTTCAATTCTAAATTTAACCTGACAAGTGTTTAAAACAGATGTAATCTGACAAGCAAAAGGCTGCACATCGGCGGGCTCAGTGGTATCTCAGTATATCAGGTGGCACCTTAAGGGGGCCAACCCATGAAAGGGAGAACCTAGCTATACTATATAACAGTTTAATACAAAGTTGAAAGCAGAAGTGAAGAATATATTTCCTACCTGAAATTGGACTAAATTTTTATAAAACATGGTCTTCGACAAATAATGTTACTATTAAATTTGGATGTTTTCAGGCTTGAAGTATACTTGAGGTTCCTGCATTCCCGAGGCTGGCCAACTGGCCACTGTGCAAGTACTGCAGTATCTTCAGTGGACTATATGCATTTCCTTGCGTATTGTATTTTGAGTTGGCTAGTCCAGTTATGGTAAGATTAAAGAGACTACGTAGCGGATGCGAGGCAAAGCAATCAATGACAGCACAATGTCATAACCGCCCATATAAATGAAGCATTCTATAGATCTTATTTCTCTCATTCCAGTAGTACTGACACAGGGCTCTCACAATATGGCTACACTGCATCTGGGAGCAAGCCTCCCACCCCAAAAAGACAAGACTTCAGCTAGCTCACCTTGAGCTAGCGCTCTAAAAACAGCAGTGTGGACGTTGCAGCTGTAGCAGAGTCTTGGGCTAGTCTCCAGAGCTCATATCCAACATGTCAGGTAGGCTTGAGAGCCTGAGCTGCAATGTCCACATATGAGTTACACCCACCAGTTTTGGGCAGCAGAGCTTCAATGGGAAGCAGATGCCTGCAAAGCAGAGGGCATGCTCTACGTAGATCTAGAGGATACAATCTGGTTCATACATTTTACTTTACAAAACTTACAGACCCTAAAACATCAAACAATATGCATCCTGTTAATATCTGAAACCCACAATAGGTGAATGGTGAAAAAAAGTCATTTTCAGAATACTTACTTAAACTTCTTAATAAAAATCCATCTCCAAGTTACAAAATGGATAAAACACCTGCTTCTGATTTTCTAATTTTCAATTTTTTCCTATGTTTTTCTATCTCGTTCTGACTTTTTCCTCCCTCCATCAGACCTTTTTCAGGAAGCTAGCTGGGATTTTACATACAAATTTTTTCTCTTTGTGCTAACTATTGACATTGATTGCTCATCAATGATGGTGCCTCAGTGAGGTTATGGGAGTGATGAGATGATGATGATGGACATGATATGGGTGTGTGTACTCAGACTACACTTCATTGTGGAGTCTATGGGCAACTATGATTTGTTCACATCAATTAGATCTCAAAGAATATGCTACAGAAATTCCTATTCCACAGTCCAACTGTGTAACTTTTCTCACAGTACCAAAAAGGTAGTTGATTAACAAAATTGAGATGTTCCATAGACACATTTTCCTCAGACTACGCTCCCCCAAAAGCTGAGCTATACCCATTTTCAATATTAATTAGCCCTCCACAGTGCCTGGTTAGTAACTTGGTAAGTATCTTGAAATTATATTTACAAAATATATTCATATTTGTTTACAGTATATAGTGCTAAATTCAGAAGTTACATGTATGTTAATACTGTATATATAATGGGGTTTTTTAAATATGATATTTAGTAGAGCCAGGTCAACCATTTGTAATTAATAATTTATTTGATTTTTTGCCTCTCTTTCTACTCACAAATTGTCTATGACCATGCTGCAAATTTTCCTAAATGTATAAATACATTTTTGTCTTCATATTTTTTTTCTTTTGAGTGTGCAATAACTGAGATTCAAATGGTGTTGATTAGCTTTGAGTGGACACGTATTCCACATGGTATCTTTCTGTTCTTTGCATAAAAATGAAGTTAGCTATTAGAATCAGATTTCCAGTGCAAGTACACTTACAAATTTAAAATCTGTTTTCTGCCAATTTTACCAATGTTCTCTTAAAATTCTCTCTCCTCTCAAACATTCATACCAGGAATCTTGTTCACTAGACATTTCACAGACTGCAAATATCAAAGGGTGTGCGTATAGCCACAGAAATTCCATTCTGATTTTTTTTTTATACAATTCTGGAGTTTTAGAATACCACAATGTGCTGCAGGAAGGGAGAGTCCCTTCATTTAAAAATGTGAATGAAGGTTTGTGGAAACATTTTTACACCATTCACCATGCTCTATTGCTTAGTTACATGTAATTATGCACAAGTACAACTTCAGCATCTCTCCCAAACCAAACCAAAGTGGCAGATTAAGGTAAAATGGGGATCAAACAGCAGAAGATTACTGCCAAGTAGGTGATGATGTAGGGCAAAGCTAACTGCTGCCAGCTGGCCCTTTGTTGGTGTAAACAGCACTGGGCTCCTTTAAGGAGGAAGACTGAGGGCTCAGAAGTGACAGGCAACGGCTCATTTGGGGGAAGGAAAAGATCTGCATAGAAGGCACTGTCTGGGATGCAGGAGGCTAACAGGTTGGGAGCAAGAGTCTCAGGTATCTTCATGATTGGGAGCAAGAGTCTCAGGTACCTTCATGATTTGGTGGATTGAGGTGCCATTTGGCCTTAATCCACCCCATTTTTCAGGCTAGATTGTGCCTATGCAGTCTGCCCCGTGTAAACGTTGGATGTAGCTTCACCACCCCAGGGAAATAATTCCATTTCAGGCACCTTTCCTTGTCTGTTCCCCCTTTCCTTCTTCGAGAGCGGTAATTTCCTACTGACCCTTCCTAATAGTAGATTACTACACCCGTGACAGTTCAGCTGCACAAGTCTTTGCCCACTCCCTGCCCATCTCTTTGTTGGGGGGTTATGTGTGTGCAATCCCTCTCTCTCTCTCCAAGTCTGTAGCAGAGAGGCAGGTAGGGCACATACAACCCTGCTTAAAACCCTGTGTGGCCATGAAGGATTGTATATGCCCTACCTTCTCTTATATGCCTAGGCCACAATTTGGCCCTTGATGTTACTTTGTAGGGGTTGTAATGTAATCTGTTAGATTTAGTATGTAGCATTACATTAAAAAGAATTCTTTAACATGCACAAAAAATTAACCCAACACTCCTAGAACCTTACAATCCCTCCTGTTCTACCAGGGTAAATTCTGTTTGGTGAGAGACAGAAAGGGTTTAAAGGCTTCCTCTGTAGAAGACAGGAAGGGTTTAAAGGCTTCAAGGACTGTGGACACGCACACACAAAATTACAATAGCCCTACGAAATACAAAGCATAAAAGAAAAATGTATAAACATAAACCATTAGAACTGTCTAACAAATGGGGCTCAAACTCACAGGAGCTCTTGAACTTTAGTCACTGACTTTATAAACTATACCCGAATCACTTTCCTTGGCACTGAAGTGTAGCCACCTCTGAATGTAACATGGCAACTGTGGGAAACAGTGCATAGCAACAATACATAGAAGATTGGAACTGAAACAAATACAGTATTGAGCAGAAATTACAGTGGGAAGTATTAGCCTATCTGCCATTAGCAGCCCTTCTCTGGTAAAAAGCAGCAAGGGTTTTACTAACACAAAAGGTCAGTATTTAGGTTTTAGGGACCAGTTTCTCAGCTGTTGTAAATTGATGCAGCTCCTTTGAAGCTAATGACTTTAATGGAATGATGCCAATTTACTCCAGCTGAGGATATGGCCCTCTGAATCAGTGGCAATGACAGCCCATAAGTGTGATCTGAGACTTACACATTTCTAAATGAAATTATTTTAAATACTTTAGGCTTTCTGCATGCTCTAAAACTTTCAGGGTTTTGTTTGTTTGTTTGTTAGGGAGAATTCCAACCAGACTGATGGTTGGCTGGCTGAATAGTGTTCTTAACAATAATTTACAGAGAAAGGTTTCAGAATCTCTTTCTAAAAACCTTTTATGAAGAATTCCTCCCTCTTTCTTCTCCTGAATTTCAGTATCAAGGCTATTAAAGGACTGCAACATGTTGACATTTAGTTTGATGTGTGTTATAAGAATGCTGACTTTGCTATTATCTTGTTTTATATTTCCAGTAACTGTAAGATCAAAGTCCATTATCATACTCGTAGCATTTAAATCACAATACATGGAGACAACTTAACAACTTTACAGTTATACCCAGAAATCAAATACTCTCTTAAATGAAGTCAAAGTAAATTATAAACAAAACAGATCTTTTCCTGGCTTCTATTCATCCAGCGGTATCCAAGAAAGTTGGTTGAATTGAATTATACTGGGAAAATCTTTACTATCATACTAATCTCGTTTGTACCAGACAGTTTTTACCCAAGCAGTTCACTGTCAAACCTAACTGACAAATGTGACTAAGATGGGGTAGGGGGACACAGGAAGTGACTGTTTTTGTTTCACAAATATTCAGATGTGAAAACTACCATGATGTTCTGCACCTGGATCTCCCACTTTCAGTCTGGAAGTAAAGGAATGTCACCCAAGTTTGCCGCCATTCCTCCCATCCTGGGGGATGTCCTTTTGTAGATTTTGAAGTGAGGCTAGAAGAGGTGGAGGCCCTGTATATGGATTTCTCCACCAAAATCCAGTACTGTAATAATGTAGTATGTGGGGAGTATTGCCTCATGTTGAAAGAAGAGCCCCTCTTCTTGCCAAATGAAGCAATCAAATTAATGCCTCTGTATTACTTCTGTCTAGGTCCCCTCAGTGGCTGGTACTCAACAGCTGCAGGGGGATCTAGTCAACAGTATTATGGTTCCAGCAGGAGCCAAGCACCAGGGAGAATAGAGGAGATCCAGTGGAGTCAAGAGATGTCCCTTCAGGTGGTTCCTGCACACAATTTTGTGAATGTGAACCAGGCAGGAGTGCTTCAATTTCAGCCCGAACAGTGGCAGCATTTGTCCCTTGGGAGCGGGCAAGGTCACACTGTGTAGAGCCCAGCATTTTACGCCCTGGGCAGCACTGAGCAGATAGAGCAGCTGACTCCCAGCAGGCCGGATCTGACTTTCAGGCGGCCTCTTGCTGCCTCACAGGTCCCTGTAATTGCATGGGTTGCAGGTGCCTAATGCCACCACTGTCCCAGAAAGGAGAGATTTTCACTACTAAAAGCGCCTTTCACTTTCAACGAAAAAATTGTGGCAAGAGGGGGGAAAATTCTCATTTACAAAGTTGCTGAAATGTGAATTCTCAAGAGCGGTGAGAATATGGTGCAGCAGTAAGGGAAACTTACCATCCCAATTTAAATTTCAAAGATTTTGTCAGAATTTGGACAGAATTTACTTAAATTAACAACTGCTGAAATTTCTATAATTATTCTCTCACCGAAGTTTCTGTAAACATGCTTTATTTTTTGACTACACATTTTTGACCCACAGTCAAAGTACACCTCTACCCCGATATAACACGAATTCTGATATAACGCGGTAAAGCAATGCTCCGGGGGGTGGGGGGGCTGCGCACTCCGGCGGATCAAAACAAGTTCGATATAACATGGTTTCACCTATAATGTGGTAAGAGGACAGCGTTATATCGGGGTAGAGGTGTAATATTAAGTAATATTTTACTTAATATTTCAGTGGGATTTCTGTGCATGTGCAGAACTATATCCAAAATTATGTCAATGGCAGATATTTGTATTAAGGACTAAGGAGTAGTGCTTTAAGAATAAATACCAACAACTTGGTCTGTCTTCAATAAGAGCAGGGTTATACTCTAATTATTTTGGCATTTTGACAGTGGTAAATATTTTCAAACTTGGATGCTTAAAATAAGGCACCTCAATCCATATGTGAACAACTAAATGAGTGACCTGATTTTCAGAAGTGCTGAGAGTCTGCAACTCCCACTGAAGTCAATAGGAGTTGTGGCTGCTCAGCATCTTTGAACATCAGGTCACTTAGGTATCTAAATTTAAGCATCCCCATTGGAAAATGTTGAGCCTGGTTCTCTTTACACCCAGGCTATTTTATATTGGTTTATCAGCATAAAGGGGCCTTAATGCGAGTATATATTTGCATCTATTTTAAGGACTGTTTGGAGCACTGCTAGAACCGTGTAAATGAGAACCAGACCCTTTGTCTATTCAGCACTTTGTGAACATTTTCATGTAAAATATAGAATAGAATTGATTTTTGAAATTTGTAATGATTTCATGTCATCTTTATATAATAATTGATAATAATTCACTGATATTTCATATTAATTCTTTAGTGCAATATCACTATCCCTCAATAATATCATGAAGTTCCCTTATTTACTCACTGATTCATATATGATATGGTTTTACCAATCTTCTTTAGTAAGAGCTAAGTGATATCAAATTCTGTAAGCTACCTTTCAAATTACTTTATCTTCTGACTCACATGATAACACACTTTTACTTTCTATTTTATGATGTTTTCTTTGTTCACACCATAATAGCCATCATGTTGACTTATCACTTTACATTACAGTTGGAGGAGAGAAATTAATGGTCAAAATATTGTATATTGAATACTTTGTCAGGATCAACTCAACCCCTCATCCAAGACAGATAAAATGAATTTCATGAAGGTCTACAGGTTGATGGGCCTTTGCATGAGACCTTTAAAATAAAGGTTCTGCATGAAAGATCCCATGACACTTTTCATAAAAGCAAGGGTTTTCCTTGGCATCCTTTGCTAAGCTGTTCAGTACTTGGATTATCTGCCTGTTTACCAAAACTACATCCTACAGCTGACAGCATTTCAGTTATGTGAAGAGAGTTATCTGTGAATATACAGGTAATAAAGTTCTTTGGGATCCTTTGACATGAAAGGGGCTTCCACAGATAAATGTAAGATTGTTAATTACTACTTTCTTAAGTTCACTTTCTCTAGGTAATATCATTTTAAGTATGCTCGTTTAGTATGTTTTCACCTCCCCACAAATTGCTCTGGATTGCCATTGATTTCCACCCTATACTATACTCATAGCTCCTCATGCCATTTTTCTCTCTCCCCATTACATAATATACTAAATTCCTTCCCAGCTTTTACAACTGTCAGAGTTGGGGCACTTAGGGCTTGTCTATACTTACGCGCTGGTTCGGCGGCTGGCAATCGAACTTCTGGGTTTGATTTATCGTGTCTTGTCTGGACGTGATAAATCGAACCCAGAAGTGCTCCCCGTCGACTCCGGTAATCCTGCTCGGCGCGAGGAGTACGCGGAGTCGACGGGGGAGACTGCCTGCCGCGTCTGGACCGCGGTAAGTTCGAACTAAGGTACGTCGACTTCAGCTACATTATTCACGTAGCTGAAGTTGCGTACCTTAGTTCGAATTGGGGGGTTAGTGTAGACCAGGCTTTAGGTTCACGATACTTGTATAGCATGTTTTAATCTACTTTTTTGTGGTCTATCGAGTCAATGATCTGAAAATTAAAAACTGTAATTCGGCCTTGACATGACAAAAGGTGCTGTTATGGTCCAGCATATCAGTGGCACAAGCAGTGACCAAATAACAGTTTTGGTCTGTTGGGTTGAAAATCTATGTTTTATAACTCCCTGACTCCACATTTACCCAGTCTGGTGAATATTACACATCTAAAAACCAACATTACATATTCCACCAACATTCTGTAACAATTCAGAGGAAGACATTATAAAGTATTCGGTAAATATGTAACTGTTTCTTAAAATATTCATTTTAGTACTTTTTTCTCTTTGTTAAAAAAAGAGGGGAAGACACTAAAAGGTACCTAAGGAATATATTAATTATCACATCTATATGCCACTAAGTGTATATCTGTAAATAACTGAAGCAAGACCACTCAAAAGTTACAACTCAAAATATTTTCTGATGTAGGCCAAGATTTTTTTAAAAATGGGTGCCTAAATCCATACCTGGCACCTAAACAGGTGGCCTGATTTCCAGATATGTCAAGCACCTGGCAGCTCTCACTGAAATCAGTAGACCCTACTGGGTGTTCAGCACCTTTACAAATCAGGACACCTATTTAGATGCCAAATACGGACCTAGGCATCCAACTTCAGGTAACCATGTATGGAAATATTGGCTGTAGTTTTCCTCTACCTTTTCTCTCAATTTTTATTTCTTCTCTTCCTTCCCCCCCCAAGCTATAGCCAGGCTATATTTTAAATCTTAATCCAGGCTTGTCCTTACTTTTTGGGACTCTGAAGAATAGCTCTTTTTTTCAAAGATGGCAAAGAATGGGATTAGTAGCCAATACAGATGAGGCAACCTCTTAAGTGAGAATACATCTGTAAAAGGCGAACACCACTGCTTCAGGCAAAGGGAACCTGATTCACCACTACATTATTCCTGCTTTGCATGAGTGTAACTCCACTGATTTCAGTATACCTCATGTAAAACTTGAGCAACGTAGTTGTAAATCAGTATTAGCTCTGTAAAATATAGCTTTGTAGTTCTACTAGTTATCTCCAGTATGAAATTTAATTGTTTTCCCTTGTAGTTTGCATAGGAAAGGGGTAGCTGCTAAATGAGAATGGCTTCTAAATGAAGATATACAATATTATTTATCTATTTGGGGAAAGCTGCAAAATTTAATGATCGCACACTGTTCCAATTATTACAGAATAATTTTGCAATTCATTAATGTTGTCTTACTTCTGTAAACTCCTATCATTTGTTCTGCAGATAACTCCCTAGATTTAATTTCTTTCACTCTCCATGCTTATATTTTTAGCTCTATCACTTGAATCTTTTCTTCCAACTAAATCCTGTTTTTTTCCTTTGTACTCATTGTCCACATTCCTCCTAATTCCTTCACGAAACTGTTCTGTAACAGCTACATTTTCACATCTAAGCCAAGCGTGCCCATAGAATAATCTGAGTGCCAAATGTGGAATATGTAGTTATAGATATAAAAATACAGACCTAGGAGTCTAATGTGTAAAAGTCCAAGTCTGCTCTTGCTCTCTAGTAGATTTAGCTACCACAGATGGCTATCAGAATGAGTAAAGGCCCAATCCAACTCCCACTGTATTATGCCCTAAATGTTTCAAAAGTGCTTTGAAGATGCCAAGCACTGCATAAGTGTTATATATCATTATGACTACAGTATGTTATGCAAACTTGAATGCAGTCTTTGGATTCCTGTCAAGCTGCCAATATATCTCAACTGAATCTCAAAGTGTGAGCACATTCGTACAGATGCTCAAACTACGTTAATCAGTAAAGGATAACTGATCTTCACCTACCACTTCCTGGGATCCTTCTAATTATCGCATATATTTGCTTAGTGAACATGTATAGATGGGCAAACTTCAAAAAATGGTTTGGAGATTCCAGTTGGGACTAGAGGGATGACTTGAGTTTGTTTGGGGTTTTTAACTCATTTGTCCAACCTTATTAATTTTTACATAGAATATTAATCCATAGAAAGTGTTTCTCCTGCATCTGATGAAAAAGTGTGCCTATTACATATATTGACTACAACTATTTAAAATATCAATCTTTCTATAAAATGCTTTAATGGTAAATTAAACTTTGGCTCAAGGTACTATTATATTTTAGATGCCATTAAATCCTGATTTTTTATTATATATCAACTGGTGAGATTCCCAATAAAAAGGAACATTATTTTAATGAAATTATTACACTGTCTTTCTTCATTATTTATTCACAAATGTAAAGATATTTAAAGCCTAAAATATTTAACAATTTGCCTAAATCTACCTAAGCCAACCAATTGTTTTTTTTTTTGTTTGTTTTTTGAGCCCTTGATAACATGTCTTCAGTTAACTTCATATGTCTAAGTATTTTATTATTGGGATTATTGATTACAAATATCAAGTACTATTGTCAACTCCTTAATCAAAGAGAACAGCTGGATAGCGTTATTAACTTCTGTATCTATATACATTACCAGTTTGACAAAAATAAATAAATAAGTCATTTTAAAGATAAAAAGATTGGAATAACTGGGATTTTGCACTGAAGTGATAAGACTATCTTAAAATACAACCTCTGTATGATAAGTTTCCTGTTTCCAGGTGTTATACAAAATTCTGTATGTGTCCAAAGAACATATACCACGAAAACAAACAAAAAGGTCCTTTTTTACACTACAAAGTGCATTGTGTGTGTAAAATGTTTTATTATACACCTTACTATCATCTCTTATTTTTTCAAATTGTACAACACATAGAAAGAAAATCCAGTTTCCAATGTCTATGGGTCTGATCCAAACCCCAATGAAGTCAATAGGAGTCCTTCTACTTACTTGAGTGAGATTTCAATTAGACAATATATAAATACTTTGAAGTCTCAGAGCAAACTACCTCATTACGTGTGTGTGTGTGTGTGGGTTGGGGGGTGGAGATGAAGTGTGTGTATATATGAATACCCAGATACACATTCATAAACACACACATAATTATCATTAAATAAGTATTATATTGTTAGCAAGCAGTACAAGTGAAAATAATTTTGCCTTCCAGACAAGGCTTAACTTGTTTTAAAAGCTTTCATACACCACCATATATATTTAAACACATATTTGCTGTTAAAGTTAATATGCAAGAAAGGAACATTTTTCTTATTCTGATCAGAGATGCAACAATCAAGTCATAAAACACAAAACCAATAGCCAATCAATGTGAATAAATCTGCCCTTGGGCTTAATTCAAGCAAGCCATTCACTGAGCTAATGTGATGGATCTGTCAAATCCGATACAGCATTACAGACATACTAGCAACATCAAGTGAACATGCAATGACAAAATGACGATACGCCCCACTGCCATGCTTTGACTGGTTTTACCTCATGAAAATAAAATTTGATAGCTTTGCCAGTTTTCTTTAAGTCAGACTTAGATTTAAGCCTTTACTAGCATCTATATTTTAAGTACTTTTTAAAATGTAACCTAAAAATCAAATAAAATCTGTACTTAAAATTAACATATGTGTTTTAATTTATAGTATACCTTTAAAATTGTTTTCCTTTAATCAGCCTCTCAGGTTTAAGAGCTTAGAGGTCAAAGTTCAAGAGTGATACAAAACATATATAGACCTAAATACTACGTGTCCCCCCATCCTCTTATCAGTTGGAAGGGAAAGGAATTTCTGAGAAACATTTTAAACTAGACTGTTAAAAATGTGAAGGTTTTGATCAAATTCTTCAAAAAGCTCAAAGCTTTAAGTTTAATTTAATAAAGTGATTGACTGCGTAGAGTAGCGTAGATGTAGCTCCGCTTCCTTCCTGAAGTTGTAAAATGATTTCTTACTATATTGCTTCATAAATAAAGCCGACTTTTCTCTTTTTACAGGTTTGATAAGTGAGTGGAGAAATCTATAAGGCCTATTTCAGTTTTGATTGAAATTGACTGTCATTACATATGTATGTTTTCTTCTGTTAAAAACTACTTAATTTTTTTACAAGGTTCATCATCTTCCCTTGCCACCTTAGTCTCTTCCTCCATATTTGTTGTTCATTGCCTATATCCAGCAATCTTTCCAAGTGTGACAAACAAGGATACCATTATGTTTCCTCACAACAGTTCTACGGCACCAATCATTATCCAATGACTTGAGGTATTGACTCTGGATTCCCAAATCTTTCTGTTCACCTCCTGTTTTTTCTATTAACAAAATATGCATCCAATCCAAACAGTTACTCTTTCCATCTCCTCACTTAAGATAGTGTGTCAAGATAGGGACCCTGTCACTCATCATGTATATGATCTGTGACCCAAACAGTACTTTTTTTTTCAAGTAACCTTTTCATGCTAGAGCACTGCATCACAGTATATGCTTGGTGGCATTCAGTGTTTGCCTGGGCATTGTATTAACATATACAATAAATATGTCTGGCTGAGAATGGGGACTCATATCCACTACAAAAATGAACATTGTGTGACCAAATGTGTAATACTCATATGTAGCACAAGACAGCAAGTGATGGTTACATGTAGAAGAAAGGATACTAGTGGTTGTTCTGTATTTCAGCATTTGCATTTAGTATTAGAGATTAACTCAATTTTTGCCAAATTCTAATTTGCCAAATCTGACAAAAAACTCACATCCTTTAATGAAAATTCAGTGAAAAGTTAATAAAATGAACAAATAAATTTGTAATTGACTGTAATTTGAGGTATCCATGTTTGCATATAGTTTCATATATGCAAAAAGTTTTTGCAGGATTTCTTTTTTAAAACTAATGTTAGGATTCCCCAATAGAGAAAAGTAAGCAAAATTATATCTTTGTAATTAACCCAAAAAACTTTATTCAATTGGGGGTAAACACATTTAACTGAGAAGCCAAATTTAAAAAAATCTAAAGAAATTAATCAATTTCAGATACCTGTAATTATGCAGCAGGCTCAAGTTATTTCAATTCTAATTATACACAAAGAGTTTATTTGAAAATTCAGTATTCTAGAGATATTTTTCATATAAAATAATTAAGAGTTGTAACTACTGCATTACTATAGATACCATCTCAATCTTCTTTTACAGAATTTAATCATACTATATCTTTTCCTTTATTAAGTTTTTTTTCCAATGTCATGATTATTTTTATTAGTCAGGTTGACTCACTTTCTCTCTCGCCAACCATTATCAATATAGCAGAATAGGTAAAAATCTTATATTTTACCTTATGGTATCTGATTTTTCTGTTTGTTTTATAAGTAGGTTCATTAGTTGGTAATTAAAGCATTTAGGCTTCATCTTGATATTGTTCACTTCCCCTAAGTACTATGTAAATCTTTCATTATAGCAACAAGCAAACCCTTTTAACTGACAAAGAGAGATCTGAACAATATCTGGCAAAAAAAGGACTAGCAATAGGAGATTATTTATGATTTTGCCTTTTTGGTTTTAAAAACTTTTTAGGATCAGGAACTAGTTTTACATTTGAAGCTCACAAAAAATACCGTAGCTGCAACATGCTAACAACACACCTTTGTGGAAATGAAATGAAAACTACTGAGTAGCACTCCATATGGTAGGTTACCCTGCATAGAAAGAGTACATCACAAACAAGGTGCAAACAGCAATATCTGATTGACATTACTGATCCGAAATTCATATAAAGAAACTTGCTTACCTGTCTCACACAGCATGCCTCAGCCACACATGCAAATTGTTTTTATTTACCAAACTTTTTTTAATATATCTTATTACCAGAATAAGCATTTTTAAAGGCAATTATGCATGCATAGCATTTTAACATTCACACTGTGTTCCATTTTTCTCAGAAAACACAATCCATGAACAGCACTTCATTCTAAGAAATCCTTTGCTATTTCTTATTCTGATGTTTTCTTTAAGGAACAGAAACATAAAGAACCAATAATAATGACCATTTTAGCACCTAATACTAAGTCTAAATTTATACTCAAGTTGCAAGAAAATTTCTCACTGATTTCAATGAAAGATTTTCTTGTCCTAAGTACAGAAATGGGTTCTTTGCTCTTTCTGTGAAGCAAAATATACACATAGCTATCTTTTACAAAATAGATACCCCGCTTCTATTGTGTGTTGTAAACTCTTAAACAAACCATTTGAAAAGTATCAATGGGTACTGCAGATTTTCCTACAGATACAACTTCTGAAGAATGAATTTCCAGTGAAGAAATACATTCTTCTTTTTCATTATGCCCAGATCCCTTTTTATGCACATGCTTAATTTTACACAGTGTTGCAAAAACCTGGCCTTACTGAAGTCAATGGAAGTTTTGCCACCTACTTCAGTGGGGCCAAGATTTCATCCTATAAGCAATTCCATCGACTTTAATGAAACTACTGACACCGCATAAAATTAAGAGTGTGTGTCTGCAGGATTGGGCTATATTGATTTTAAGAAATTTTCCACTTTGTCAGCAGTGTATTTACCCAATTTTGATACCATGATTTAAAAGCTGGGTTTTTGTTTTTGGTTTTTTTTTTTTCAAAAAAAGGGAAGACAAGTAGATTGACTTGTCTTTATATAAACACTCAAATAAATGAAATGTTTGGAAGCCAGCTAACTGGGAGAATCATCATTTGTCTTCGATAGCCTGAACTCCTATTGACTTCAACAGGAGTCAGTGAAAATGGAAGGTACTCAACACCATAGAGGAGCAGGTTCTACATTAATTGAAAAAGTATTGTTAAGACAAATTATGATCTTAAGCAGCAGACCATTATGGAGCTGTACATTTATTTATCCACACTGTAAAAGGGTCACAGACTATCGTTATCTCATAGTAAAGTGCCTGATCTGCAACCCAGGAAAGTGTGTGTATCTTATGCCTGATTCTTAATTAATCATTACCTCTCTATTTATAGCTCTTCATAACAATACAGCCTAACTTTATATCCCATAGTCATCTGCAGAGCAACAAAACAGTTACAAGACTTATTTTCCACTTCCTGTATGCTAAGTATTTATTAGCAGTAAATTAGGTCTTACCTGTCACTGTAGGCAGCTGCAGTGGCAGTGGCAGGCTGGGCATACCGGTAGGCAGCATAACCACCCTGAAACACAAACTTACATTCTAATTGCATTGCTACAGCAGTCTAAAGTAATATTTTCCAAAATTTACCAGCAACTATTTGGAATGTTCTTTTCATGCTATAAGTCCAATTAAGGGGTTGGACTATATATGAAATATTTCACAAGGTTGTTAAGCAGAGCTGATCACAAACCCAATCAGTTCCTGCATGTTAAGATTTAATTTGACCCAAAGATCAGGCTAATCAATGGCCTGCATTCATCAAAAAAGTTTTTGAGAATATTTTTCTTTACGTTTACAGGTAGCAATTTCCCTTACCAATGAGGTGTAGTGCAGGTTAATAAATCAGTTAAAAGAAAATAAACTACAAAGCTAACAATAATTTTTTAGATTTAACATGATACCTTGCATGTGCTTGATTAAACCAATGAAATTTTTGCTGCATTAAAACTCTAATTTTATATAGGTTTCTAATTTGTAAATAAAATCATAACTAAGAAGGAATTTCTTTTCTTTCTCTTGAATTAACATTCAGCTGTACGTAACAGTAATTGCAGCTGTTCAATTAAGCAAACAGACAAACAAACACACACATTTGAAAGGAATTGTGTGCAGTGATGCATTGATTATCAAACTGTGAAAATAGCAGAGCTTCCTGTTCAATGGACCACGGTGTTATATCAACCATTTCAAAATGATCTCAGCATGCCAATTAACAAACAGAGCCCAGTCTCCACAGATAACACAAACACCATTTACGTTCCAATTAGAATCCACCATCCCATAATCCTCTGGGACATGGAACTATTGTGTGTCCCCATAGAATTAAAAAAGAGATGAAAAAGAAAACTAGTTGGATCACTCAGCTTTGAATGACATTTCCCCCTATTGTTAAAGTGAGTATTTAAATGGAGTGCTCCTATTGTTGAGGGCTCTGTTCACACTAAATATATGTAGAAGTGTGAGGAATGGGCTTCTGTCTGCCAACCCTCATGAAAATAGTAGCATATTTTTAGTGCACTTAATATAACTTTTTGTATATTGTATTACAAATAGTGTATTAACTAGACTACTCTTCATGAAATAACCTGTTTATGAGAAACTTGACAGGGCTTCATTTAGCCCACCGTTCTAGAGATTCTCCACAGGAAATTCCAGCTTATCCCCCCCTTCAGGGCTTTTGCTTGATTTAATCCCTCCAACCATAACAGAAATTTTGAGAAACATTTTTTTGAAAGTCAGTCCCACACATAGCTTGGCTGATGATGCCACATCTCCTTAACAGTAAGCACATAAGCTTCCCATCTACACACAGCCAGATAGACACTCTAGGCTTGGAGCTTCACCTATACTTGAGGCACCTCTATATTTCTTATTTCAAATTCTCGTGTCCATCTGTTATGGTGCCTTCTCAAAAAATTCAGCCTTGCTGGAGGCACTTATGTCAGGCAACCAATTGGTTTAGACAGATAGCTTGCATAACATTTTAAGTGCCATCTCTTTTGCATGAAGTCCTATCTCTGTGCCAGCTAAGAAGCACTGACATGGAATGCCTCCTTACTTCTGAGCATCTGATACTTTTATGTCAGTAAAAATGGAGGAAAGGAGGACAGCATTCCTATGCACTCTTCTTGGCTACCAACACAAGCTGCAACTAGGCACATAGAATCTTATTAAAAACTACTTGAGATCTCAAAAAGTATGTGCAAATATTGCCTGCAGGTACCTTGTGTATCGGCAATCAAATGTCAGATAATGGCACCAAGCACAAATTGAGCCACAAAGTAGTGAAGCTGGCAGAGCTCATAACAAAAATTGCAAACTTTCCTCATGCTATGGGCTACCAGAAGAAAGATAGCAAAAGAATGTGCGATGCAAACAAAACAAGAGACTTTCCCTGTTTTTTGACTCTAACAAAACCATCCCAAATCTCAGGCAGTAGACTTAAAGATAAAAATAGATTTAGAATGTTAATCATTTATCTTCAGAATCCAGAGCATAAGAATGTCTGTTGGACTGTAAGTCATTATGCAGTATGATATTATTGAATCAGTCAGTCTTGTATATGGTCCGTATGCTTGTCACCACTGGCACAATCCTGAAAACCCTTACCCAAATGAACAGGTTTCTTGCTTTTACTGGGACTGATTATGGTTTTGAAGGATTGAGCACCATGTGTGACTACAGAAGTGTCATTCTCTCAAACATATCCAGATGTGGTAGGCTGATATCACCAGTATGGCCAGATTTAAATATAGGAGTGGTTTAACATTCTGCTTTGTGCTAGTTAAGGAGGTGCCGCCAAAACCAAGCTTGACTTCACTGGGAGGTGTGTTAAGCTACTTTTGACTCAACAATCACAATTAAATTTGGAAGAAGCCCTGCAGAGACTGAGTTTAAAATGATACAAATAAACATAATTTTGGTCTGAACAGAGTCCTATGTTATTGAAAGGCTTACTAAATGCTCTTGGGAGACTAAAATCTTTGGCATCTGCATTTTGAGACTTGAGATGGAAGGGCTTTGAATGGAAAATACCTATCTGAATGTGTCATATTTGTTTATTTCATCAATTTAAGTGTGCAAACTGTATAATGATCAAAAACATGTCTGTCTCTGTTAGGTCACTCTAATAACCTTTATTGGTCTCATGTTTGTAGGTTAATGAGCATAACTAGAATTTTTTCAAAATTTTAAAAATTTTAACTATTTATTATAAGCTCAACAGGTGATTTACAAGAAAGGCCCTAATTCAGCAAAACAATTTGGCACATGCTTATATTTAAGAATGGCAATAGTCCCAAAGAAATAAATTTAAGCATGCACTTAAACACTTTGCTGAATCAGGACCAAATTGTCATCCAAATAATTAAAATGCAAATTAAGCTCTTATGTAATGTTAAAACCACCTAAATGTATCCAAGATATCTGCTATAACATTAAATCTGGTTATGTTTATAGCTTTTCAACTTCGTCTATTTCTCAGACACAGGATACTCAATAATATATAATGTACACATTTCTTTAGAACATTAGATTAAATGCACTCTTCTCCTGCTTTAGTCTATATTGTTATAGAATTTACTGCTGAACATTTTATCCACCACACTGTATTTTAGTACATAATACCATTAATATAGGCAATTATTTATTTTATTTATCCAAACTCATAAGCGTTGGGATAGTCTCAAAGCATATGCTCAGAAAAATATCTGGCTAAATTAGCATTTTCGTAGCAAATGCACAATTATTCTGACTTTTATAGAAATATGTTATTACCCCCCTATTGAATATACTATAAAAACCTGGCAATATTGGACTAATATGTGTGGAAATTTTATTTATTTTGAAAAACAATCATTTACACAGTTTCCACCTTAAAAGAAACAAATAAATATATCTGCTTATAATTTGTGACACTATTACTGTGTCTATGTTAACATACTTTGGGGAAATCACCTATGGTTTCAGTGCAAGTGGTGAAGCTCCAACAACAGTAGCAACACTGGAAGCCATAGTGTACCCAAGGAAAAGGCATTCATACCACTGTTTGTTTAGGTTATTAAGAGTAACCAGAGAGCCTCTAGGGAATGGGAAAAGACATTAATCAGCAAAGAAAGCTACATTGTGGAGGTCAGCAAATGTATGAATAAAGTGACAACTGCTGAAAGTCAAGCTGAATTAGGTCTGGCCAAGGAAATTCAAATAAGACTAAGGAAGATGAAGTTGGACCGCTATGTAGTGTGGATCGGAAAGAAATTAAAGACAATGTAGGTATGGACCAAAAACTAAATAATTTGCCTCTGTTTTCAGTAAGGATCATATAGAACACATGCATGAAGGCAGTATGGCTGATGGAAATGGGTTTGGAAATGACCACATCTGAAGTAGAAGAAAAAATTAAAGAGCTTAATGCACTCAAATCAGCGGAACCGGATAATTTCTATCCCAGAATATTGAAAGAACTGGCACATGAGATTGCTAGTCCAGTAGCAAGGATTTTTAATAACTATCTATTTGGGGGTAGTACTGTCCCATTGGAAAATAGCTAACAACTTACATATATTCAAGAAAGGGAGAAAAAAAGAGTGGTCTTGGCAATTGCATACTAATGGGGTCAGACTAATAGGTCTGTAAGGCTTTAGAACGAATTGTGAAGGAAAGAATAATTAAATTAATGGAGGTACATGGTAAAGGCGATGTAATGCAACAGGAGAAGATCATGCCAGACTAACCTGATTTCCTTCTTTGAGAAAATAACTGATCTTTTTTAGATAAGGGAAGCGCAGTAGACCTAATATACTTGGAATTCAGTAAAGCATTTGACACAGTACCACATGAGAAAGTATTAGTTAAATTAGGGAAGATGGGGATCAGCACAAGAATTGTAAGGTTGATAAGGAACTGGATAAAGGAGAGAAGGGTTATACTGAAAGGTGACTTATTGAACAGGAGCGAAGTCATGAGCAGAGCTCCTCAAGGATCAGTCTTGGGACCAATCTTACTGAATATTTTTATTAATGGCCTTGGCACAAACAGTAGGAATGTGCTAATGAAACTTGCTGATGATACAAATTTGGAAGGCACCATCAGTACAGAGGAGGATTAGATTTTAATAGAGAAAGACATGGATGACCAGGAAGACTGGAGGGAGAGAAATGAGATGAAATGTAATAGTACAAAGTTCAAGGTCATGCATTTAGGGTCTAATAATAAGAATTTCTGCTAAAAGCTGGGGTGGGGGGAGAGGGGCGCTCATCAGTTGGAAGCAACAATGGAGGAGAGAAACCTGGTTGTGTGGGTTGATTTCTGGATGACTATGAGTCACTAATGTGATGCGACCGTGAAAAAGGAAATATGATCCTAGGATGTATCAGGCAAAGCATTTCCAGTAGAGATAGAGAAGTATTAATGACATTGTAAGAAGGCACTGGTAAGACCTCATTGGGGATACTGTGTACAATTCTGATCAACCATGTTAAAGAAAGATGAATTAAAACTGAAACAGTGCTGAGAAGAGCAACTAGGATGATCACTGGAATGGAGGGACTATCTTAAAAGAGGAAACTGGAAGAGTTGGGCTTGTTTAGCGAAGAAAATCTATAAAATACATTAAGGGAGAAAATACCAGGGATAGTAAAGAGCTAGTTAAGCTAAAAGACAATGTTGGCAAAAGAACAAATGGATATAAACTGACCATGAACAAATTCAGGCTGGAAAGTAAAAGGAGATTTCTAACCATCTCACCATTAGTGGGGTGAGATTCTGGAAAAGCCTCTCAAAAGGAGTTGCAGGGGCAAACAACTTAATGAGTTTTAGAAGAGAGCTGGATGAATTCATATTGCAATTGTATGACGGGTTGCTTGTGATAAGAGGCAGGCCTCAACAGCCATTGGGCTCACTTCTGGTTTATGTCTTAGGTTCCCTAAAAGCTCAAGCTTCGGGATTTCAGCCAGGCACCTGCAGGGGTCAGCAAGGGATTCCCTAACCCTCCCTCCAATTTATTCTGGGTGTTTTTTTTTGTTTGTTTTTGTTTTTTTTAATGTCCTTCCCCTGAAACAACAGGGATGGCCACGGCTCTGAGGCGTCTCTCTCTCTCTCAATCTCTCTCTCAGATGCTTGGCTCGCTGGTTTGTGTTCACATATTCAGAATCTAGATTGGCATATGTGGAGTCAGGAAGGAATTTCCTTCCAGGTCAGATTACAGTGACTTTAAGGGTTTTTCACCTTCCTCTGCAGCATGTGGGTGCGGGTCACTTGCCAGGATTATCTGGGTCTCTCTCAATTAATCATTTCTCTGCCATTGTGGGGTCCTTTGGCATTGGTGCATCTTGGTCCCTCCCATTCTCTGCCCGTGTAACATAATATTTTAGACTCCTGTGGGCTGTACTACTTTTGTTGGGTTTAGCATGTGGGTGCTGGATGGTGTTGTTGGCCGGTAATATACAGGAGGTCAGACTGGATGAAGTGGTGATCCCTTCTGGTCTTGAATGTTCTGATGATGGCAAAAAATGCTTATGCCCTTTCTACATCAGTGCTCCAACAATTACTACCACTAGTGAAACTACATCAGTGGTTCCGTAACCGCTTGAGATTTCCCTAAAAACATAAATGTAGACAAAGTCAGCACGTGTGATAATGCAGTCCTGACACTGACAAAACTCCCACTGACACTGGACCTTAAATGGGACATACATCATATTTCAAGAGGGAGACACAAATTTTAAAATGTCTGCAATTGTGTGGCATAATTAACCCCAACCATAAAATGCAGCTGCTGGTCTATTCCTTTCATTTTGTATATGTAAAATCCCCCATTAATTTGATTGTTAGTATGATTTCACAGCAATCCACATTCAATGTGATGAGTTTTTTTCATCAGTCAGTTCTTCATACCTGTGGTAACTTATTGCCATACACAGGCTCTTGATACACTACTCTATAAGGAAACAGAAATGTAACGATTTGAATGCAAAAAAAAATTAAAATAAATAAAAATGCATAAGTCACACAAATTCCCCAAAGCCATTCATTCACAAGTTTGCTTTCAATATTTTACAAAGCATTATGGCACAGAGTAATCAAGAAAGAGGTGAGGGACGGGTAACTGGTCAGTTGCCAAGGAATCTTAGTTATGATTTAAAATGAGCAAGGAACTTGTCAAAAGAAAAAATGGAAAATCAAATACATTTGGGTTACAAAATCAATTATGTACACAAATATATGTAGCCATCTATACATATATTTTATATATACGATTGTGTGTGTGTATATATTTAAAGAGAGAGAGAGAGAGAGAGAGTGCATATAAACCAGTTTTATTCTCTCCTGATAATACCTTATGGTCTACTTAATTGTTAACTTGGGGCTCAGATAGCACAATGACAGCTGTTTTTATAAATACAAATTGCCAAACTAGATCTCATGGATGGAAATATTAATTTTATTCTCAACACTTAGGACTATATCCTACTATGGCACTTTGCATGGAACTCCTATTATTAGAACAATAAAAGTTTGCACAAATGTTGAGGATATGTGAACAATAATTTGCATTTCGATAGTGACTTTCATCCAAGGATCTCCAAGTTTTTCAAATATGAAGTAGTTACATTTCTCGACACTCTCTGGTAACTACTATATATAACCATTTTCAATTAGTAAACTCATTGTGGACATTATGGGCTAAATAATGTCTGCCTCCACTGGGGAGAAGGTGCAAAGAGCCTTCTCAGCCCCATTTCCCCAGTATAGGGCTTGAGCATAATCTTTATCATGCTCAGGGTGCAAAGCTAGAGCAGGAAGAGGTAAAGAGGGGGCATATCTTCTCCATCTTGTCTCAAACTATGGAACCACCCCATGTGACAGCTACATGTTACCCTCTCCAATATGGTGTAGCATCATCCATACTCCCTGCTGCAGGCATTTAGCTGCCTCAGGGGAGCTCCTCTGTGTGTTGTGCCTGTGTACAGCTCTCTTTAGCACGGGGTGTAACTTAATGCCTGTCACGTAGCTGAGGGTCAAATCTATAAAAAGCCACTGGCAGAAAATGGAACGTAACTCAGAAATCCTGATTCACAGTCCTCTGCTCAAACTCACTATGAGACTCTTCCCATCAAATATCACCCATTAAAATAATTATTGCAGCATTCAATTGTTTTAATACAACATTTACAATGCAAAACATAGGACATGAAAGGACACTGCATCTGTAGATCTAAGATATTTTTTAAAAAGTGGGCATCTATAACTTGGTTGAGTGGATAGAGCACTGAACTGAGAGTGGAGATGCCCGGATTCTATTCCTGGATCTGCCACTATTATTTATTGTGTGCCCTTAGACAAATCATTTAATCAATCTGAAAACTGAAGAAAATAATGCTTACCTACAATTATAAAACACTTTTAAATCTTTGATGGTTGGAAAGATGACTCAGGTCCTACTCTAACAACTAGAACATACTTAATAATGCCAGTGTGACAAATCATTACTTCACATGTAAACTTCAAAATGTTTGGCTCTCATAAGTAAATCCAAAATTATCTAAATGTCTTTAGTGTAGGAAAGTGTTGTACATTAAAATGCTGTTATACATCTGGCTTTCTGGAAGCCAGACATAATGCCATCTATTATAATCAAGAGAACACTGAATGGATGACTATTACACTTCTACAAATTACTCCTGCTCTTTCTTCAAGAAGTAGCTGCAGATATGCATCACACCCCACCACTACCTTAACCATGCCCTTGGAGAGATGGCAATATGCACTGGGAATATAACTTTACCATCCCCATCCTAACAAAAAAAATATGCCAGTTTCTCAGTACAGTGCCTACAACTCCATATCCACATTCCCAATTCTATACTTGTGTGAATTTTGTTCTGTACACCACAACTGATGCAAGTACCTAGCAATGGATATGGTAAATTTTACTGTGGGCAATAACACTGAGTGAAAGGGTGAGCTTAAGCCATCTCCCTAAGGGACTTCTGAGACCAGGAATGAGAGGGTTTTAAACACTTTTTTTTTTTTTTTGGCCACAACGCTGCTCTTTTTCACCCTACCTCCACACATCTTAGGGAAGGGTATGGCACTCAGATGTCCTTGAAGCATTCCTTCTGGCAATGGTCCAGTGGGAAGAGTTAAGGGTAGGGGTTGTGAGTTGAAAGCATTATTTTAACTGCACGTTTCTTTGTTTTCTAATGTTTGTTTTTTATTTTGCTGAATGTATTTCCTGATGCTTACAGCTGTCAATTTTCATCTGGGAACATATGTATTCTAGAAGGGTACACAACACCATCAGGCAATCTTAACTCTCTTTTAAAGAAGTTTTTTGTTAGTGGATCAATAGTTAATTTTAAAAGGCCTTCCTTTTTTCCTAACTATGCAACTGTCTTTTCTTTATTTTCCTTGTTAAAAGCACATTTTAAAAGGGAGTTCAATATCTCAGCTATTTCTGAGGCATTATTACCTTCCCCTTGTCATTTAGTAGTGTGCCTGTGGAATTTTCACTTTAGTGTATCTTTCTCACTACTATATTTATAACAGTCTTCTCATTCTGCTCTACCCTTTTCGTTAGCATTAACTCATTCTGGCTGTTTGTTGCCCTTAATTTTCCATGCAATCTTTACCTGACTGATCATTATGTTTTGGATTTCTCTCTCTTTTCCACTTCCATTACATATCTTCTACCCAATGGAGAAATCAATTGTGCATATGTCAGTAGTCCAAGATACCCCACCCCACACACTTGCTACTCAACCCTGTACCGCAGGCAACATTCACTTTGATATTTTTTATCTTTGTGTGGATTCCCCCTTCCTTCCCCCCCAGTTTTGCTTTATAAGTATTTGCTGTTTTTAGCTTGGCTATTTTTGTGTTTTTTTGAAGGGGTCTTTTCTCTCTCCTCTTTACTATTATTTGTGGTATATATTTAAATTTCACTTCTTTTCTATTTGTTTCTGTTGCTTACTCTTTCCACTGTGGTGTCATTTTCCCCTCAGCCCCTCCTTTCTTCACACATTTCAGCTCTCCATTTAAAATGCCTAACTGAGCTGGAGCTTCATGGTAATCGATTGGGAGCCAGTCAATAACTCGGTGCTCTCCAGGGAACTAATACATTCTGAATCATATGTTTTCTCTCCACTGATTCTCACACATCTAGCTCACAATCTCTCTCTCTCTCAATACATTTTAGGAGTAGAAAAGAGCAAAAGCGAAAATAAAAACTATGAGCTGCGTGATACAAAGTTCTAGATACAATATACAAAGTAAAAATGAAAAAAAAATGTCTGCAACATATGAAAACTATATGACTAACTCAGTCCATCTGTCTGAAAGATAAGCATTATTCTATATGAGAAACTGAGAAATATATTTGGAAGCTAAGACACAGATCCTGTAAATGACAGGATGCGGACACACCGCTGCATCTGCGTGGAGCATCATTTAAGTCAATTGCAGGACCAGAGCTTAATGCCAAACAACTTTATTGAGACTACTCACATGCTTAAAGTTAGGCACTTTCTTAAGTACCTTGCTAATCAGATGCACAGTTTCTATTTAGCATTTTCATGCCTGTCATGGGTGTTGGTCATATTGTTAAAAAAACACAAACAAATAAAAAAGCATTTCTGGTGTCATTGAGGGCCCAAAAGGTGTACATTTTTGTTTCACTAGCAGTAGGCTCCAAAACTACCAACTGTAATTTAAATATGTAACTCCCAAATACACAGTAAAGTTAATTCAGGTTCAGCAGGGCTTCTTGCCTTTCAGACTGGTAAGATGAGCAAAATGAGTGCAGTTTTCTTTTTGGCAAGAAGAATTAAAACGGAAGTCCACGCTACTGGTAAAACTCGCCCCTGTGCAAAAGGTCCTGTGTATCAGTAAAATCCTTCTTACACTTCAAACTATAGGTTTAAGTGAAATTAAAGCAGTACACAGAAGTTTGTGTAGGCCTTCAGTAAAGGGGTGAGCTGCATCCACTGTGAATAGTGGAGGGCTGATAACTTTGAAAGTCTGCAGGAATCCCAGCCCAAATTGAACACTTAATATATATTATTTAATTTGCAGGTATTCTTTCAAATGATTGTAACCAGCCAATCCTGTCCCAGCAGGAAAAAAAACAAACGTAACTTCTCCCCATAAACTCAGATTCTTTTCCTTTTTATACAAATCTATTGTCAGAAAATTTAAACTGTTTCATCCTAAATGTCTCTAAAGGATCATTGATAATAAATATAACTAATGTTTTCTAATATGATCTAATGAATTTTTAATGTTCATACCAATTTAATGTAATCAATCTCTTTGTATCCCAATGCTGATTGAAGCACAATTAGGGTAAGAAAGCCATACAAAGATAGTTAATTACCTCTATTTTTAGGATGTGATTGTTCTATCAAAATAATAAGGGAAGCTAAAAATAAGTGGCATGTCTATGAGATTTTCATATATCAATATATTTTAAAAAAATTGTGAGCCTGGGTTCTAATGATTGTTTAACTTTTTCCAAAGGAGTGAAAATTAGGGCACATATTTTAAAATCTGTTTAGTTTAGACATATTTAGAGATAAACAGCTTCTTATAGACTTCCTACCTAAAATCATCAGTATGAGAAGACACATAATAAATTATATATTAAATGATTATTAAAAAAGTATATATACAATTAAATAAGCCAATAGATGGAGCAAACAGATTTTAAAATTGATAACTAAGGACCAAGCCTGCACTTGCTATCACGGGTAGCCTCTTACAGCCATGAGTAGTCCCACTGACACCAGCGGTACTACTCACAGTAGGAAACTCTATTGCCACCAATTCATGAAAGCATCTAAGAACATACTTAAGTTCATCCATATTCAGGGGAAAAAAAATTGAGAATATCTTGAACTAAGCATATACTTACATTCCCTTGCCATCAATGGGACTTAAGCATGTGCTTAAATGTTGCCTTGAATAGGGAAGCTTTCCTGAATAAGAGCCCATGTCCAATAGTGTTTTCAGAATGAAGGTCTAAAACACTGTTCAATTTGTCTTGAGTTTTAAATATAAATATATTGTACTTAAAAAAAAATTGAAACTTTAATTTTGAGGAGTGAAAAAACCCAACACTTTTCTCATTTTTGCATTCATTCGGCACTTGATTGAAGAGTTAATTCAGCTCCACTGAACAATGATAGATGTAATGAACAGAAAGGTCTTCCAATATGAGAGATATTCCTCTCAATTCTTTTTGACAGGCGAGGGATGGTAAATTGACAAAACAGAGTCAAGCAACGCAGCAAACTTGTAAAAAGAATGACTCTGGTAATGTACAAGGACAGCATGCACATCAATGAATACTTACATAAATGTCTGCACCATAAAATCCATCCTGGTAAACAACACTGCAAGGATGCACACACAAAGAAAAACATCCATATTAGTGCATTTCCACATGCAAACACCACCAACCCCTGCACTGCTGAGGTTAGTCTTGTCACAAGAACGGAAAAGAATAAAGGGGCACTCTTCACATTGGTTAAGGAGGTTGGTAATATTAATCCACTGTTCTTTTGAGCTTAGAAAAGGGAAACTGGACTGAATATCGTAACAGCTGTATACTGTATGCCAAATGCTTAGTCAAAGAGAAGCAAAGGGTTACAGTATTACAGAACAAATGCCTTTGATCAGTTTCTCGAAATGGGTCTGAATTTTGATAAGTACAGTGCTTAATTTGTGCCACAGCTTGCCATGGCTGAGCCTAGCATATCTAGGCTTCACAGTTCATTGCCCCAGAACGTCTGGGCTTGCTACATCAGTTATGAATGTAAAAAAAAATTGCTTGAGCCCCAGCACCCCTTTCATTACAAATTAAGCAGTGGATAGGTCTCCCCTTTTCCCCTGCATAAAAACGTTCAAAGGACAATCCTGCCATTAATTTTTAAGCACAACTCCCATTCACTTCACTGAGGATAAAAATTATAGAATAAATGTAGAATATGGCCATAAGTATGCTTGCACTGAGTTGCATAACATTTTTGTTGAAAACTAGCTTGTAGTATACTATACAAATAGTCAAACCTTGCATTACAAATCTTTGCCTTATTTATAGGGAAACACAGGGTAGTTTTCATTTACAGGACATTTTTACCTGAGTATTAATTAACCACTGGCAAAGGAATAGCTAGTGCAGCTCCAAAGATGCCCATGCATCTCAGAGTGTCCTAGGA
The DNA here is from genome assembly GCF_013100865.1 of Trachemys scripta elegans. Taxonomy (NCBI): domain Eukaryota; kingdom Metazoa; phylum Chordata; order Testudines; family Emydidae; genus Trachemys; species Trachemys scripta. The sequence goes on from NC_048307.1 coordinate 27,098,168, forward strand.
GTCTCGAAAGTTTGTATCACTTTTAAGATTGCAGGTTTGTCATGGTGTGAACAAAGCCATGGATAGTGTTTGTCAGCTTGTCTGAGACTTTTTCCTGTGTCTGTGACTCATCCAACAGCAGTGGCTCCAGGGACTCCCATGGCCGGGCCTGATGCCTGCTCTGGGCACTCCAACTTGGTGTGCCACTCTGGTTTCTCCTGCACATGGGCCAAATTTCAGTGATTGCCAAGTTGCAACACCCAGACCATGGCCACAGGCCATGTGGGATGCAGGAGCCACTGGGATTCCCCTTGGTACTGGGCCAGGATTACAGTTGCAGTGCTGGGATGGGAGGGTGATGCTATGAGTGGTACTGCCGTGGAAGGGAGCCCACACCAGGGCCCATCTTTCTGTTCCTCTGACACTGTAATTGGCCTTCGGATTCTTCCCTTTTTGATGGCATGAACAAAAGATTCCTATTCAGATGCTGATTTGCATCCTTTACATGTAGAAAATATCCATAAACTGTAAACCAAAGCACAAACCAAAAAAAAAAAAAAAAAGAAAAAAGAAATGGGCCAAATATAAACAAGATAACTGCAATGAATCTGGCTCCAGGAATCTGAGTGAACTGGTGTAGAGATGCCACACGTGCCAATTTGTAAAAGAGCTCATTCCTGCATGTTGTGTAGTTATCAGTGCTATTTACTATAAAAAAATCTGTTCTGAAAAAAAAATTATTCATATAAATTCTGTTTAAAAATTTTAAACAGTGTGGAAAGTAGATATATTTTTCAATTGCCTGCAGCATTATCTTTTTGTGCTGTGATCATGGAAGCGCTCCCAAACTAAATAAGATTTGTCATTACTTGGATGGGAGACTTTGAAGATAGGTTTATGAAAATAGATCCTGTCAGACTAGCTTGATATCTTTTTTTTGATGTGATTACACGTTTGACTGACATAAGCTATAGCATTGACGTAATATACTTAGACTGCTCTAAGGCGTTTGATTTGGTACCGCATGACATTTTGATTAAATAACTAGAAAGATGTAAAATTAACATGGAATACATTAAACAGATTAAAAACTGGCTAAGTGATAGGTCTCAAAATGTAATTGTAAATGGGAAACTGTCATCAAACGGGTGAATTTCCAGTGGTATCCTGCAGGGATTGGTTCTTGGCCCTATACTGTTTAACATCTGTATCAATGACCTGGAAGAAAATAAAATCATCACTGATTAATGTTTGCAGATGACACAAAAATTGGGGGAGTGGAAAATAACAAAGAAGACAGGTCACTGATTCAGAGTTATCAGGATTACTTGGTAAATTGGGTGCAAGCAAACAATATGAATTTTAATGCAGCTAAATGTAAATGTAGACATCTAGGAACAAACAATGTAGGCCATACTTACACAATGGTTGACTCTATCCCAGGAAGCAGTGACTTTGAAAAAGATTTGGGACTCATGGTGGATAATGAGCTGAACATGTGCCCCCAGTGCAATGCTGCGGCCAAAAGAGTTTATGCAATCCTGAGATGCATAAACTGAGGAATCTCAAATAGGAGTAAAGAGATTATTTTACCTCTGTATTGGCACTGAAGTGACCACTGATGGAAAACTATATCCAGTTCTAGGGCCCACATTTCAAGAAAGATGTTGATAAATTGAAGAAGGTTCAGAGAAGAGCCACGAGAATGATTAAAGGATTAGAAAATATACCTTATAGTGACAGACTTCAAGGAGCTTAATCTATTGATCTTAACAAAGAGAAGGTTATATTACGGTCTGTAAGCATCTACATGGGGAACACATATTTAATAATGGACTTTTCAATCTAGCAAAGAAAGGTATAACACCAATGGCTGGAAGGTGCAAGCTAGACAAATTCAGACTAGAAATAAGGCACACATTGTTGACAGTGAAGGTTATTATTCCACTGGAATAATTTACCAAGGGTCATGGTGGATTCTCCATCGCTGACAATTTTAAAATCGAGATTGGATGTTTTTCTAACATATATGCTCTAGGAATTATTTTGGGAATGTTCTATGGCCTGTGTTATACAGGAGGTCAGACTAGATGATTACAATGATCCTTTCTGGCCTTGGAATCTATGAATCTAAGAAACACTTATATGAGGAACAGTGACAGTGATTAAATTGGCGGGACCTACCCACTAAGTCAATGGTGAACCAGTGGTATTAGGAGACACTGCTGTTGGGCAAGATGTACAATCAAGATCCTGACAACATGTGGCCATTAAAGTTCTGGTGGCACTTTCCACAGGAACAGAAGTGTTAATCTTGGTCCCTTGGCCACATTGCAACTTTGGTGAATATACTACACTGATATAAATTCCTCTGCAGTTTCCGTTAGATAAGTTCTTCTACTCTTATCTGTAATTGTTATTTAGTGCAATTATGTTGTTGTTAACATTTCACTCCAAAGGTTGCTGCATTTCAGCCAAGACAAATTATCAATGTGTATGGTTTGCATTTTAGTTTAGAAATCCTTCCGGATGAAAGGTACTAATATACAGCAAAGTGATTTCAATGGAGTTACACTGCCATAAAGCTGGAATACTACAGTGATGGAGAAGGCCTGCTCATTTTAAAACTTGAGTAAACATGTACTGCATGTTTCTCATATGCATGTCCCCCCTTTTCAAAAAGTGTATAACAAACAAAGGCTTTTGCAGCCTAAAAAGTCTGATTTTCAATATTGGCATTAACTCTAGTTGTTCCATGGGTTAAATATCTAAGTGCATTTTTTTCATTAATACTCTTGATTTGCCTGGGGAAAGCACCTGTCGCTGTAATCCTAAGAAAGTCATATTTGCATTTTCAATAAGCACTTTTTTGTCAAAGAGACATCATCTAATCAACTGGATTCATATGTTCACATTCCAAATGGCCAAGTTCTGCTGACCAAATATATACTCTGAAATATATTCTCAACATTATTTTTCTCAATAGTTAATCAACAGTTACTACCGAATAATAATATGGGTGAAATCCTGGCTCCACTGAAGTCAATGGGTGTTTCTAATTGCATTAAAATACATTAAATTATTTTTTTTAAATTTAAGTTATACCTGCAGGTTCCACAGATGTATTACATGATCATAAACAGCAGCAGAAGTGGCTTACAAGATACTACTAAGATCTGGTTCACACTTCGCCAAAGTTTGAGAAATACTATTCTAGAACTCTCATGCAGTGAGGTTTTTCAAATGACATGCAGTATAAACATCCATAAATGTTGGAAGGTGAGGACTCCTTATTATAAACATATGAAGATTCCTTTTTTAAAGGAATTACCTATTTCTTTGTTTCAGAGGCCATCATTACATGATGCAAAACAAGTCAGTGCTACTGCACAATGCATCCTAGTTCTTCAACACAAAAAAGCAAATATGAACTGTATGTTCCTAATACTAAGGCTGGTGATTCAAAAGAGGATAGATATATGTAGCACAAAGATCAAGTGGATTATGAACGTGCAGCCGTTCCATATATCAGGCCAGAGTAGAACAAAATGTGTACAATGAAGACTTTTAAAAATGGAATGAACAAAACGACAGGTAGTATAACATTAATAAAACAGTTTTGTGAGGGGCTAGCTAGCCACACCTATTTCAACATTGTCAGCTAATGCTCCCATCTCATCCAGCGTTCTAGTAATGAAGCATTTTTAGTTCTACTAGCTTACTATATCCTACTCAGACAAGAATCTACTTGAAGCTACAGTTCCTAAGCAAAAAAACTTCTAGCACAATATCACTGGATAGTATTAAATTTATGAAGGACATAGGCGCATGTGAGTAATTGAATAGAAAGTCTCTCCCAACTCTTTTAACCACCTTCAATATATTTCCTGTTCGGGGACAAACTCAAACAACACGCCATTCTTAAATTGCTGAAGATTACAATATTCCAGTTTTAATTACTGTCTCAACTATACAAGGACACAATTCCCCAGTGCACACGAGGAAAATAAATAAGTATTTTCAAAATAAATAAACAGATGCACTCTGAGTGCAACACGAGCCAAGACAGGACCTGGGAGTAGTTATGTTTGACTTCAGATGTAGGGAGGAAATGTTGTGTAAAGCCTCTGCTCAATCCAGTAGAATGTGATTGTAAGATTTGTAACTTTTCAGCCACTGTTAGCATAGCCTTTTAAATTTTGTAACTTTTGCAAGCTTTGTAAGCTTTTCAGTTACCACTTGTATAACCTCCAAGCTTTGCAATATTCCATCATGTGATCAGGTAGAGTGTGAACAAGGGAGTGTATGTGGAACTGGGCGGAGAGGAACTGCAAGGAGAAAAGAGCCCGGAGCCAGGTGTGTCTGATGAAATCTGCCCTGAGAAGGCTATCATGGGGTGTTGTAAAGAAAAGAAGAACCTGGTATGTGTGAAAAGAACGAGGTCTGGGAATGCTTCTTGGTGACAGACACAGAAGGAATATTAAGGCTATGTCTTCACTACCCGCCTGAATCGGCGGGTAGAAATCGATCTCTCAGGAATCGAATTATCGCGTCTCGTCGGGACACGACAATTGATCCCCGAATCGACGCTTGTACTTCACCAGCACAGGTAGGAGTAAGCGCTGTCGACGGGGGAGCCGCGGAGGTCGATTTGCCGCCGTCCTCACAGCGGGGTAAGTCGGCTCGGATACATCGAATTCAGCTACGCTATTCGCGTAGCTGAATTTGCGTATCTTAAATCGACCCCCCCCCCATAGTGAGGACGTAGTCTTAGTGTACGTGACAGGAGCCGCCCAGTTCCAATAAAAGGAAGGAAGCACGCTCTCAAGCCCTCTTCTTCTTGACCTGGATCCGTGACCACAGACAGACACACCAGATCTACTATGCTTTGGCTTCTCAGCTTTCTCTGCTGTCTCTGGTAACTCTTCACCTGTGTGAGAGTGTGGGTGCATGAGGGTATGAATGAGTTGAATGAATAAGCTACATCCCTTTTCTATTTCATCCAACAGCGGCATTTAATAAAACCAATATAAGTGTAACCCTGGGTTGGTTTCTAGTAAAATCTAGGTAACAGGAAGTGCCTCATTCTAATAATTGATGTATATAAGTCTGCCAACTGGGTTGTTAGTTAGAAATGTAATCCTGGGAAAGGTATTCAGAAGTGTTTTATTATTTAAATTTTATCAGTGTTCAGGAAAATCAGAAAAAGTGAATTTTTTAGGGGGAATATACTCAGCCAGTGTCACCAACTCCTGTGCCAGCCTCCTCCCCAAACCCCAAAGCAAAGGGAGAGGGCATGTCTTGGAGGTGTAGGGTGACATGGCAGAGATGATCTTCCAACGTCCTAAGTTCCCTGAAGTAACTTATACTAGTGCAGTAAGTTAGAGCTGCTTCTCGTGGCTCTGGATCAGCCACAACAGGCTTTCTGCAGCTGTACTTCTCCATTCTGTTTGAGCTCCAGAGGGGAGAACCAAGCCCTAAGATTTCACCAATATTTCCTTGGCTGCACTGCATGCAAAAAATAATTTTCTGACAGCAAAATTAAAAAAATACTATTGAGAATATCCATTACATTGTGTGGGTGGGAGGATGGGTGTGGAATAGAAACCCACATGCTTAGGGTTGCCAACTTTCTAATCACACAAAATCAAACACCCCTGCCCCGCCCCTTTTCTGAAGCCCCGCTCATTCCTCACCCCTTCTCTGAGGCTCTGCCCCCTGCTCACTCCATCCCCCCACTGCTCACTCTTCCCCACCACCCACACTCACTTTCACCAGGCTGGGGCAGGAAGTTGGGGTGCGGGAAAGGATCTAGGATCTGGGCTCTGGGCTAGGTGTGCAGGCTCTGCTGTGGGGCCAAGAATGAGGGATTTGGAGAGCAGGAGGGGGCTCCAGGCTGGGGCAGGGGATTGGGGTGCAAGCGGGGGAGGGCTCTGGTTGGGGGTGTGGGCTCTGGGCTGAACCGGGGATAAGCGGTTTGGATGTGGGAGGGGACTCCGGGCTGGGGCACAGGGTTGGGGTATGTGGAGGTGAGGGCTGGGGGTGAGGGCTTTGAGGTGCAGGAGGGGGCTCTGGGCTGGGCAACAAGGTTGGGGTGCATGGGGGGATGAGGGGTTTGGGGTACAGGAGGGGACTCTGGGCTTGGCCAAGGACTTGGAGTGCATGGGAGGGAATGCAGGGTCCCGGTGATGCATACTGTAGCTCTGAGGAAGTGGCTGCCAGGTCCCTACAGCCTCTAGGCACATGGGTGGCCAGGCGGTTCTGCATTGTGTGTGCTGCCTTTGCACCCGTGGGTACCGTCCCCCACAACTCCCATTGGTTGTAGTTCCTGGCCAATGGGAGCTGCAGAACTGGTACTCAGGGCGGAGGCAGCGCACAGAGCCTCCCAGTCCCTGGACACCCCAGCACTAGGGGTCGCAGGGACCTGGTGGCTGCTTTCAAGAGCAGTGCAGAGTCAGGGCAGGTAGGGAGTCTGCCTGAGCCCCAGGCCCTGGCTGTGCTGCTGACCTGACTTTTAACTGCTGACCAGAGCTGCCATGGTCCCTTTTTGACTGGGTGTTCCGGTCAAAAACTGGATGCCTGGCAACCCTACACAAGCTTCAGGATATAAACCAGCTACTAATTGGCTGGGGGTTAGGAAGAAACTTCCCCTATGGTATGTTATTTCATAATGATCTATTATGAGGATTTTTGTACCTTCCTCTGAAGCACTTGGTAATGGCCATTTTCACAGCTGGACCACTGGTCTTATCCAGTACAGGATTTCCTGTGTTTCTATTTTTGTTTTACTGATTAAGTATATATTATATTTGTTTTACTGCTTCTGCTGTAAAACACATATTGGAAAAAATCCAGGTTGTATTGTCGTATGGCTGACAATGCTGTTTAAACCTTAAAAGAGTTCTGGGAAGTAAAGAAAAATGAGATTTCTTGCACCCACTCCCTGCTCCTCCCTCCTTTTCCCCCCATCTTTGTGATGTATTATAAAAGTTGGTTAAAAATAATTTTGTAAAAGGTGATTTATTCCCTTGATTGTTTGTAATCTCAGCAATATCAGGAATATCAAACCATATCTTTCTTATTTTTCAGGAGCAATGTTCTCTAGATGACCCAGACAGGGGAGTTAGAACTCTCTCAAACTTTAAATGAAGGGCTGGGGTATTGAATTTTAAAAGAAAAACTTTTCTTCCAAACATTTTTCAGGTGTTTGAATTTCAATAGGTGTTAACAAGAAGAAAACAAAACAAGTTTTAAACAGCCTGAATAAATATCCCTTCCCCTTTCATTTAATCTAGGCTTCACTTCCTTTGCAATTTAACATCACAAACCCACTAGTTCTGCAGTTATGGAGATTTTTATCTCCGCTACATTGAAGTAGCATTAACATAGGGTCAAATCTTGAATTACCTTATCAGGCCAAGTCACACTGAAGTCAATAACAGCTGATCTGAGTTAGGACTGAGAATGCATTCTGCCACCCTTTCTCAATCTTTATACCTTAAATACCCCTACTGAAATAAATGGGACTGCTTGCGAAATATGACACCACTGTCTCTTGAATAAGTATGTTTTCTCTTCCTTCTAAATACAACAGTTTATAAACAGCTTTGGGTATGAAAGAAGAAAACTACTATCTACAATAAAATTGTATTCACTTTTCATTAAAGTAAATATGTTCTGGGTTAGAGTAATCCTCCATCTGTTTATCACACTCCAGACCCACAGAGCATTCATGATTTTTGATACTACATTTTATATAAAATATGAAGTATTAGAAATATTTTATTTACGTGTTTTTGATATTAGATTTGCCTCTCCTGTCTCCTTGAACACTGTCACTTCCCTGCACTAGCATGCAATTTGGTCTTTAAACTGAAGAAAACATTTTGTTTGTTCTCCTCTTGTCCTCCTCCTTTTTCCAAAATCAAGGCCAAATCTTTCTACTATTTATATCAATAATACAATTCCTTATGGAAGCAGGATTATGCCCAGAGACTGGACTTCATGGGATTAGCACATGAGGAGGTCAATGAATAAATTATTATGGATTATAACAATAAAGCTTTTCACTTAAATCTAGTCAGCAGCTGAGCCAGGTTTTGTAACTGAAGAAAATTGGGGTGGAGTGAGGGGGCATGCGTAATTCGTGGCCACCTTTCAATTAAAAATATCTTCTTGAAAAGCCATCATACCTACACATAAAGGATGTGGGGAAGTGTGTGTGTGGGCGGGGGGGGGGGAGGAGAACCACACCCTCTGCCGCTGTATATGTGACATTTCATCCAAGAACATAAAAACACTTCTGAAAATCAGGACAATCACTTAGTTTCCTTATTATGGATTGTCTGCCTTTGGGCACCCACATTTGAAAATGTTGGTGTAAGTGACTTTCCCAAGGTCCCACAGTTAGACAGTGTGAAGTCCAGGAGAAGATCTTAAGTTCTGACTTCCAATCTTCTGTTCTAATCACTATAACATACTTCCTGCATAAAATCAAAGGAAACCTTCCATTGACTTCAGTGAGGTCAGGATTTCAACCTAGGCCCCTTAGGACCTCAACAGTCCTTAGAGTTATCATTCATTTGCACAGATTGATCTTAAATTTATTTATTTATTTTAAAAAATTATATTAAATATTTTGCATACACTTCACAAAAGTAGAAAAAGAAGAGACTTACGGTTGTACTGTTAACAGGTGCTTCAGTGTCATGTCTTTCTAGTCATGCAAGGGAACTTGTATTTCCTGCCTACTATTTCAAAACACAGGCCCCTATCCTGTGAAGAAAAACTTAAGCATGTGTTTAAACTCAATGGGCGAAATCCTGGCTCCACTGAAGTAAATGGCAGGACTACTCATTCATATAAAATTATGCACAAGCGTCCTATGCCCCTTCGCAGCCCTTCCTGAGACTATTTAATGGTGGCGCCTTCCCAATGCCCCTCAGTTCCTTCACACTGGAATCTGTGACTGAAGACTCTGATGCAGAGGGGATGAAGGGTCAGTTGTGGAACACACCTCTGCACCCACGTCTCGAAGAACAGTTACAGTACTGGCAAGTAACCATTTTTTCTTCTTCAAGTGGTTGCAGATGTGTATTCCATTGTGGTGATCTGGAAGCAGTAACAAAGGAGGTGGGGCTTAGCGTCTACTTAAATAGTGCCTGCAGAACTGTTCTTCCCAAGCTTGCATCTGACCTAGAAGCAATCATTATGGTATAGTGTTTGGCAAAGATATGCATGGAAGACCAAGTTGCAGCTCCGATTATGTCCAATATGGGAATATTCTTGAGAAATACCACAGATGTGGCTTCGGCTCACTGAATAAGCCAAAAGCCTTTGTGGACGTGTGGCATTTGCTATACAATATGCCATTGTGATACAGGAAATAATCCATCTTGAAATTGTTTGTGCCAAATCTGCTTGACCTCTCATCTGGTCCACATGGGAGACAAAAAGCCAGGATGATAATCAAAATGATTGACTCCTGTCCGGATAGAAAACCAAGGTTTGTTGTATATCCAAGGTATGAAGTCACTGTTCATCTGCATTCAAGTGTATCTTAGGAAAAAAATACAGGCAAGCACATTGTTTGGCTAAAGTGAAAAGGTGAAACCACTTGGGTCAAAAATTTTGGATGTGGCCTGAAGAGAGGTTTTGCCATTAGGTCCTGCAGTTCATTTACCTCCTTGCTGATGTTAGAGCAATAAGAAAGGCCATCTTCTGGCACAGGAGAAACAGAAAGCAGGTTGCTAGAGGCTTGAATGGAGGCCCTACTAGAGAAGCAAGCACAGTGTTAAGGTCCCACAGGGGAACAGATTCTTTTCAGAAACCTAACAACCATCAGGGTAGAAAATGCCGATTTCCCTTGGATCAAGGAATGAAATCCTGTCAACACTACCAAATGGACCCTTAATGAGCTGATTGACAGACCTGATGATTTAAAATAGAACAGGTATCCAAAATGTCATGAATCCAGGCTAGTACCGACTGAATTCCCTGAGCCAATGACCAAACTGAAAAGCATATCCACTTGCCCAAATAAGCTGATCTAGTAAATAGCTTCCCACTATTTAGAACCTGTTGGACTGCCTCTGAATAGCTCTTTCCCACCTGATCTAACTGTACTGCATCCACGCCACGAGATGCAGATTGCTCAGACCTAGATGCTACAGCTGACCATGATGTTGGAACAGCAGGCCTGGAAGGAAGGGAAGAAGTCTGAGAGGTTGGACCAAGAGCCTGTAAAGCTTGGAGAACCAATACTGTCTTGGCCAGGCAGGTTCAGTGAGTTATCTGTATGGCATGATCCAGCTTCAGTTTGAGAATGACCTGACAGATGAACAAAATAGGGGGGAACATACAATAGCACCAATCCCCAAGTTCAGTGGGAAGGCATCAGTCAGAGATCCCAGACTGCAGCCCCTCCCGAGGCTGGCAACGCCCTGACACCCTTTCCCTTTCCCCACCCCACTCACAGTTCTTTCTTACCAACCATGGCCTGAATCAGAGCTCTGCATACTTATTTTTCCTCATGGTTACTGTGCCACAGTGAGATTTCTCTGTGTGCTTTGTAAATAGTTAGTTTTAGCTTAGTAGTACCCCTTAGTTAGTTAGTTAGTTAGCTTTAGTAGTATTATTAGTTGTTTGTTAGATAATAAACCTGGTGCTATGTCTTCCCCAGGTTTTAAGCACTGTCTTATGTGGGGTGGCTATCTGGAATAGCAACCCCCTATACTCAATGCTTGTTGCTTGGAGAAGGGCACAGTAAAGTAAAGTGCTCTATCTGCCAGTCATTCAAAAGGAGAATACAAGTTGCCAGGCATCTATGCCTGAAGAAACATCTCATGGAACAAGCACTGAGGCATACTTCAGCTCCCTCCAGGACATCAAACTACTTCAGAACTGGCGCTAGTCTCTGACAGACCAGCAGACTCAAATTCTTCTCTATAGAGAAGAAGGGACCATTATCCTTCCTCTGATCTTTGGAGGAAGAGAACTAAAGAATAATCAGAGCCATTCCAGGAATGAGAGAGATTCTTCCTCCTCTTCTAGGAGGAGTGTGGGACATTGCAAAGACTCTTCGAGTGCCCAAGATAGAGCACTACCCACTACAGAGGCAAGAATAGACTGGTCTCATACCACTGACTCCAATACTGTCTGTGGGATGTCCATTGCATCTGGTACAGACTACATTGGTTTTGGCATTTACTATATTGACCCCACTGGCTTTTCAGGCAGCAGCTGATTTATTTTGCCTATCCATCCTGGACTCTCTTCTGATACAGGAGTCCTCAGCTGTGGTGTTGCCCTCTGTGGTCCCAGGCTTGCCCCAGTTGATTACTCTGGACTATGGTCCGTTGCCAGAGTCTCCCTCAATACCAGTTAAGAGGCCTGCTAAAAAGATGAATCCAATCCTATCATTGGCATTCATAGAATCATAGGATATCAGGGTTGGAAGGGACCTCAAGAGGTCATCTAGTCCAACCCCCTGCTCAAAGCAGGACCAATTCCCAACTAAATCATCCCAGCCAGGGCTTTGTCAAGCCAGGACTTAAAAACCTCCAAGGAAGGAGACTCCACCACCTCCCTAGGTAACACAATCCAGTGTTTCACCACCCTCCTAGTGAAATAGTTTTTCCTAATATCCAACCTGGACCTCCCCCACTGCAACTTGAGACCATTGCTCCTTGTTCTGTCATCTGCCACCACTGAGAACAGCCGAGCTCCATCCTCTTTGGAACCCCCCTTCAGGTAGTTGACGGCTGCTATCAAATCCCCCCTCATTCTTCTCTTCTGGAGATTAAACAATCCCAGTTCCCTCAGCCTCTCCTCATAAGTCATGTGCTCCAGACCCCTAATCATTTTTGTTGCCCTCCGTTGGACTCTTTCCAATTTTTCCACATCCTTCTTGTAGTGTGGGGCCCAAAACTGGACACAGTATTCCAGATGAGGCCTCACCAATGTCGAATAAAGGGGAACGATCACCTTCCTCGATCTGCTGGCAATGCCCCTACTTATACAGCCCAAAATGCCGTTAGCCTTCTTGGCAACAAGAGCACACTGTTGACTCATATCCAGCTTCTCGTCCACTGTGACCCCTAGGTCCTTTTCTGCAGAACTGCTACCTAGCCATTTGGTCCCTAGCCTGTAGCAGTGCATGGGATTCTTCCGTCCTAAGCATGGGATTCTTCCGTCCTAAGCATGGGATTCTTCCATCTATTGAGGCACCCTACTTCAGTACTGACATAATCTTCAACCCCAGTGATACTAATCCCAGCTCCACACCTTCAGTACCAACCTGTTTTTCACATACAGTACTGACCTCTGCACTGGTACCAATGACTTTCCCCATACTGAATTTCAGTGCAGCCTCAATATCCCAAACAGTATGACACCATCATACAATCTTCTGTACCGATGCACTCTTCTCACTGGACTACAGACACATCGGGGCCCTGGCAGGTTTGACCCCTCCACTGCCTGCACACTGTTCGGGAGATTCCTCTCCCTTAGGCTCAGAATCCTTCTCTACCTTCTCCATCTCTTTCCAAGTACCGACAATGGAAGTCCTCTAGACTTTCTCTGGAGGATCAGCACCAGTATTAAGACTGACACTGCAGCGAAGACAAAATTTCTTGGCCTGGTACATACCGGCCTCCTGTGCCATATTAATTTTCTCATTGGCCTCCTTGGGGCTTCCTTTGCTCTGCAAGGTCCCAATCATTCACTCATGCCAGAGCAAGGTCACTGAATCCTTCTATTGTCTCACCTGGATTGGACAGAGAGACTGATATTGCTCCCACTGAACCTGACCCATTATCACAGAGACAAGCCTTCCCACAGGAAAGTTTACTTGCTTCACTTCCTTTGTCGTCATCCTCAGCAGATAATTCCACTCATCTTCACCTGTTTCAGAAGACTTTAAGCTTTACCACAGCCATCTGAGGAAAATGGCTACAGCCTTGAGCATCCAAGCTGAGTTTGTTTATAAACTGGTGGACAGTCTTCAACCTTCAACCCCAGGGAGGGTAACCCTCCCTATAAACGATGTTCTTTTGAAACTCACGAAGTCCTCAGGGCAGTGACAACTGCCTTACCTCCCACAGTGAAATGCATACATGTGCCTTCCCAAAGAGTACTGCTGTGCAAAGTTCTCTGGCTTCGGCACACTGGGCGTGGAGACACCTGAGAGAATACATGTGTGCAACCATTCAAAGAAAAGAAATAAAATTACTATATTCTAGGGTGCTCCTAGCTTACCACACAAACCTGTTCAAGAGCATCCTTTGTTGATTAATTTTAAATATACAATATGGAATTTTACTTTTATAAACTTTCTAAATGACCTTTTCTAAGCATATTTAAGCTTTCCAGATGGCTTTTTATTGCCCCATCCTGCAGTCTTTACTGAAACAAAACTTCCATTGACTCCAGTGGGAATTTTGCCCAAATAAGCATCTCAGGATACGGCCCCAGTCCACCTCGGACTGAAGTCCATGGGAGTCATTCCACTGATTTCAGCAGGAGTTGGAGCAAGCCCTTAAGCAGGTGAATTTTAATGTCTCTGCCAGATAGTAGTGGTGCTGACAACAGAGAATCAATATAGAGTGTTGTGGGAACATGGAAGGGCGAGTTGGTGGAATGTGCATTAATGGATATAGGATGCCTTTGGGTAGGGGCATTAAAAAACAGTACAAAAGAAAGCAGAATTCACACCAGACTATGAGAGGAAATAAAACCTCAATATGTTTCAAAACAAAAATATTTGTAGGAAAAAAGCTTTTTTTTCAAAATGATTTGGCTAAGGTTCATCTTAATTTAAGGCTAATACTTCTAAATGTTATGCTATGCACACTAGATATTGGAAATGAAGAATTAAAGGTATACAAATGTGACCCTAGTACTGTGAGAGTTACTAATATTACTTTAAAAAAATGAAATCCCTCTATATAGCAAGTAAGGGAATAATGTTCCTCATGCACACCATTTGGATTTTTTTTTTTTAATAAATTCATTGAATTTAGAGCTAGTGAAAGATGCAGGCTCAAAAACTTGAGAATCAGGGCTGCAGTAGTGCAATATACCCTACATCAAGGGTTTCCAAACTTTTTACTAAGGCGACCCACCAACTACCTTTTGTCTTTTTTCGCGACTCACCATTACATATATTCACCCTCTACCCTGGCAACCCCCAATCCCACGCACTAACCCCTCAACAGCAGCTCCTGTCTCACAGGGCTGGGCCCGACTTCATGCTCTGGGTGTTGCAATGAGGTACAGAGGGTCACAGCGCCCCTCTGTTTTTGCCCAAAAGCCCCTCTGTCATGATGGAGGGGCGGCCAGGCCAAATTTGAGTGAGTGTCATGGAGGGATCGCTAGGCCAAACCTGAATGGTGCACCAAGCCACACCACCTGGAATGGGGAGGCAGGCCGGAACCTGCCACCGTATGGTGAATGCAGGGTGGGTTCACTCTCCAACTGCCCCCACAATCTGCTGGGGTCTCCTGTCTGCATCAAGCTGGAAAAAGTAAATGTTTGGCTAGGCCAGGGCCCAGTGATGGGTTAATCCAGCCCTGGATGTGGCAACCCATCTAGAACCTTCCTGCAACACACTCATGGGTTGAGACCTACTGTTTGGGAAACTCTGCCCTACACTGCTGTCTCAAAAAACCTCACACTGGAGCAGGAAGAACCATCTCTAGGGCTGAGTGAGTAGCTCAACGGTCACACTGGGATAATTATTAATTTAAATCATGTTTACAGTGCCATAAATTTACATGATCATTCAGAATTATAGAGTGGAATTATAGCCCTGAAAACCATGATTCAGTAAGGGTCAGGGAAGCGATTACACAGCAGAGCATGAATGGAGAAGAATAATGTTTACAGGAGTGCTTGGGGGAGAAGAGTGAGAAGCAGGTCTTACTATACCTATATGAAAGGTATAGAATGCTCTCCTGATAATGGTGTCATGTATCAGGAGGTAGCTCTGTTAGTCTGTATCCAGAAAAACAACAAGGAGTCCGGTGGCACCTTAAAGACTAACAGATTTATTTGGGCATAAGCTTTCGTGGGTGAAGAAGTGAGGTTTTTTTACCCTTGAAAGTTAGTGAGACATGTTTGTTCTAACTGGTGCATGCACAATAAAGGTGGCCCAGAGGGGGAGGGAGTTTGTGTGAGTGTAGATAAAACATAGAGGGAAATACCATACCAAAAACTTGTCTGCAGCGTTGGACCCATGTTGGTACCAAAAACTAGCAAATAGCTTATCTGCATAGTAACTCTGTTTTTCTTTTCTTCCTCCCACATTTTGAACTGGGAATTCATGGTATAGCTGTGGTATAAGACTGCATTCCTAGAATATGCAGGGAGCACTATGGAAGAGTAGGTGGCAAAGATACAGTTATATGGTGAGAGTGCAGGATAGATAGGAGAATGAATGCCCAGAACACAAGCTATCAGGAAAGCAGGAGAATGTGCAGGGAAGAGTGTGGCCAGTCCACAAAAAACATCTATGTTCCTCCCCCTGAGCTGCCAAACCTTGGTAGTGCCCAATATTGTAATAGGCAGCAGTTGTGCTTCCCCTAAGACAAGCACACAATTAAACCCAGCTTCCTAGCTAAGTCCTATTCCAGATACATTGAACTGCCTACCACTAGAAAGTCATCTACATCCACACCATTTTCTCTTCCCTTTGTTTCTCCCCAAAACATGGTCTTGAAACTGGTAAGATTCCTGTCCAATGGAGAGCTCCGAAAGTATTGTAAATTTCAGCATCCTAATTACTCACCCAGACTGAACCCGATTCCTGTTACATTTCAAGCAAGTCTTTTATAGCACAGAAAGAATCATGGTAAGATATCAGCAAGTTCCACATTGTACCATTTTAAAATGATACCCAGAATGGCAAAGCCAAATTACTGTCCGTGAGTTAACAAACTATAAATTATTTCCATGAGTTACAGAACTGCCTAACTCTCAAGTGAAAGAGCTATTTATTAGTTATGCCTGGTCATGCCTCATAAGCACCAGGTTAATTTCTAGTTAGCAAATTTTAATTTTAAAGTAGGTGCACTACTCTGTGATTTATAAGACAGACATGTAAGAATCAACCATATACAGGGGGTACATTTATTTTCTGGTGAGATAACATAATAGTCATCAGCTCAGTTAGAGGAGTATACAGTAGATATAAAACTGGCTCTTTTACAATTATTTCAAGGATCTGGGAAAGTTTCCTAGCCTGGTGATGGTTTCCGAGGAACTGAGAGTCACAGGGCAGGACTTTTCCCTGGAGTATCAACCTACCTCATCTCCCTACTGTCAGGAACTCTCCAGGATCCAAATAATTTGTCTCCCTGTTGTCAGCTTCGAACCTTAATGCTGCACAATTAGTGGGCAAAGTGGATGTTAGTGTCAAATAGAGAGTCAATGGAGAACTATAGCAGTGACAAAACATGAAGAAAACTATGGCAGGAATAGAAAAGAAAAAGGGACTCTAGTATGGAGAAAACCGAGGAAATTTAGGAACCTGGAAAGGCATAACTGATTGGCAAGGGTGAGATCAGCTGGGAACATAAGAACAGCCATACTAGGTCAGACCAAAGGTCCATCTAGCTCAGTATCCTGTCTTCCAACAACGGCCAATGCCAGGTGCTTCTGAGGGAATGAACAGAACAGGTAATCATCAAATGATCCAGCCCCGTTGCCTATTCCCAGCTTCTGGAAAACAGAGGCTAGAGACACCATCCCTGCTCAGCCAGGCTAATAGCTGTTGATGGACCTATCCTCCATGAACGTATCTAGTTCTTTTTTGAACCCTGCTATAATCTTGGCCTTCACAACGTCCTCTAGTAAGGAGTTCCACAGGTTGACTGTGCGTTTTGTGAAGAAATACTTCCTTTTGTTTGGAAGGAATTGGGTTACATGTTGGGGTGAGGAAGAAGAAACTGCTGATGAGTATATTAATCCACAATGTTCAAAGAGTTCTCGACTATTTTTGATGGCAAGCAAATTTCCTTGTGTACTTCTGTCTGTGGCCTGATACTTTCCCTCCAGCCAAGTTTTTCATGAGTCCCACTTTCCTTGTGACAGAGAACCTGGTATTTGTCAATTTATTTTTCATACGAGGTGAAAATTGGTAAAAGAAATTTTCTGAGGAAAATCCATTCAACCTCTTTGAGAGGCCATTTAAAAATGGGTGCAGAGAGACTGAAGCCCTGTATACATTAAGGAAATTATCAATGGTCCAACTACATCAATCAAGTTACACTAGTTCAAGCCCCTAAGGGATTTCCCCAGTGCAGTTTACTTCTGTGAAACACATATACATTAAGGGGGTTCTGTGGTGTAGCCATCTAGATGGATACAAATTTCCCTCAGGTAGTCAGGGCCACTGCTTTCTTGTAACCAAGAACAAAGGAAATGCCAATCAGAAGTAATTGCTTCCTTCTGAGGATAGATGTATGTAAAAGTTTAGAGACAGATTGGGCTTGTCTATATAAGGATGAAAGGTGCATTTTAAAAATATGTTACCACATTTTAACTAATACATTTAAACCCCCTAATGTAGACAAGGCAAATTGTATTTGAACATATATTACCTGGTAGCAGTGAACCCTAGAATCCCCATTAGGGTTCACCTCAGCCACCTAAGAAGTCAACAGACAAAAAGGGAGATGCAGGTGACAGTCCTATTCACCCCCATCACAGCACTGCCTTGTCTTCTCTGATACTAGCTTTAATGGAAGTCCATGAAGCAATAAGCTTGGAAGGTGGATGAGATCTCTGGCTGCCCACACAATCGTGTCTAACTTTCATACTGGAGATCAAGAGACCCCTGAAGCACAACCGCTCGCTAGCAGCCCAGAAAACAATTCTGATTTATTCCCAAACCAGAGACTCTTCCTTTCTATGCAGAATTTTTTTTAGTGAAGACTAGACATCTATTACACTTGGAAATTCAATTCTCTGCTGCTGAGTGATTGTACTAGCCAAACTATATTATAGCAGTCATATGTAGCAACCATTATAGTTATGGCTGAAAGTCACTTTCAAATGTAAATTTCCTGTTAGCATGCACTCTGAAACATGCTCATTCAGGACAACATTTTTAATGCTTAGTCTGAGTTTAAGGTGATTGGTGTGTGTTTGTGTTTCTAAAGAATGACCAAACTGTGTTCACTTATTACTGAGTTATGCAAATATGAAATAAATACATTTTCCAATTAAATATGAAATAAATACATTTTCCAATTAAAAAGTTAATTTAAAAAAGTGTTTACAATCCCAAATTATTGTAGCATGCTTTTTTATATTATTCTAGGCTATAATTATACCAAACTAAGGTCAGAGGTACAATAGAAATAATAGTTAATAGGTAGATAAATATAGCTGGATATATTCCTATATATCATATATGTATGTATGTATAGTGCAGACTGCTCAGATTTAAGAATATTTACTTCCACTTTAAAAAAATGTACATATTCCCACCTTGTTGTCTGAGCAGATAACGTCAAACTTGGCATGTAAATAGCCCTCGCTAAGGTTGAAAACAAAATAGCTTTAAAATTGAAACTAAGTAAATCCATGTCAGCAGACTTCCCTGCCACTAGTATAGACTTCTAGGCATGCTCACAAGCTGTCAATTTAGGACACAATGAAAGAACATGTGTAGTAGGTAATATTGTGGAGCTGAAAATCAGAGGGGTTGTGAATTCACTTCCTCTTGAAGAAATTAAATATATTAATTTAAAAATATATATATTTTAAGCCAGAGCTGGCTCAGTAGAGAGTGGGATTGCTCTCATGCCAGGAGCTCAGAGTGGGAATCACTTCTGCTTCCCAACTAAGTAGGGACTGTGATGCTAGCTGTGACAACTAGTTTAGTATTTCCTACTATGTAAATAGATTCAGTATGAAAAATATAAAAAATAGGAAAGTTTTAAAATGTGTCGTTGAGCTTACAGAGTAGAAAGTGTCCTTTAAGTTGTAAAAAGCAACAGAGAGTCCTGTGGCACCTTTAAGACTAACAGATGTAGGTTACACAGGTAGATACAGGGTACATCTGCACATATATTTACTTTAAGATAATAGAGTTCCAAACATTTTAAATATCAGCTGTTGGGCTTTGTACAGTTGATGCCTATTACAATGGCTAGAACTTCAGACTCCTCCCAAGAGCCAGGGTTAGTAACAGCCAGTATTCACCCCTACACTGTATAAGGCCCACTCTCAAAATCTTGTTTTAACAAATCTTATCTGCTTTCATTTTATTAAAAAAAAAATCTTTAGCTTTGAAGAAAACCTCAAGAATCAAAATAAGATATATTTCTAAAAGACCTGCTCTAGGAATTATTTTGGGGAAGTTCTATGGCCTCTGTTATACGGGAAGTCAGAAAAGATGATCATAAGGGCCTTGTCTGGGCTTGGAATCTGTGAAAAAAATAAGAACTGAGGGATACGCAGAAATGTATATAGTTAGTCTGCAGAGAGCCTGGAACAATTGTTCTGAGAGATGTGAACTATCTCAATGTATTTCAGTGTGGTGGTAACTAGAACTGGGCAGGAAACAGATTTTTTGGGGAAAAATCATCCTAATTTCAGACGAAAAATGAAAATCTCCAAAATTTTGTGAACCAAAAATTTAAAAAATATTTTGGTTCTGGTCAATTGAAATATTTAATTTAGATAATTTTGAAATATGTTTTGATTTCAATTACATCTCTACCCTGATATAACACGACCCGATATAACACAAATTTGGATATAACGCGGTAAAGCAGCGTTCCAAGGGGGCGGGGCTGCACGCTCCGGCGGATCAAAGCAAGTTCGATAAAATGCGGTTTCACCCATACTGTGGTAAGATTTTTTGGCTCCCGAGGACAGCGTTATATTGGGGTAGAGGTGTATTTAGAAAACCCTATTTTATCCTAATTAACATAAATTTCAAAATTAAAAATAATTTTGAACTGGAAAATCAGAATTTTTTCATTTCAAAAACTTTGAAAGAAAACATTTTGATAGTTGTGAATTTTTTTTTTCAAAACATTTTCAAGTCAAGAATTTTGCTGAAACAAATCCTTCCGTGAGAAATTTAACTTCTGATTACTTGGCATTTTTGATGCCATAGTTCACCAAAAAAATTCTCATGCAGCTCTAGTGGAAACTCAAATGTTATTGAGACTACTTTAAATGTCAACATTTCAATTATTTCATTCCTTGCTTAATAAAGGAAAAGGAGGCTCTCAGATCTAAACCATTTACAGTAACATCTCATTTTAGTGCCACATATTGGTGGCATTTGGGAGATACCATTACTTTTTTCCCCCAATCAAGAGAGAGCCACACTCAAGAAGCCTAGCAGAGCCCATTGGCATATTCAGTATTCACGGACGGGGAGCCATGCTCAAGAAGCTCTGTAGAGCAAACCAAAATGCACAAACACATTTTAAACATCAACAGCACAATCTTCATTTCAGTGAGAGACTTTTGACAACCTCAGTAAGTGGGTGGGACTTAGTTTTTGGCCAGAGCTAGGAATAGTCCCACTACCTTTTTCACCCCCTTAATCCAACTCCAATATGGTGGTTTTTTAATATGATAATTTGAAAGGGAAAAAAAAAAAAGAAAAACATAAAATGCAAAGTAAACACAGTGAAGTTACAAGCACAAAAACATAAGATTTCAAAAGAAACATTAACTTAGCCAGGTTGCATTTATGCAGAATCTTCTGTTCCTGTTTTTCTCTATTTCTAGATAACTTTTTCTATCGTTAGAAATTTACTAAAAATATGCAAGAGGTGCAATGTTGGCTAGTTAATTTTTTTGTGGGAACCTTAGCTTTCACATTGTGTGACTTCTTGTAATTTTAATTGTGCAGCCTTAACATCACATTATGCTAATTTTCTTAATTGAATTCAGCCTGGCCCTTGTAAGCTAGGCCATTATTTGCATGGTCTAGTCCAGGGGTCGGCAACATTTAGCATGCGGCTGACCAGGGTAAGCACCCTGGCGGGCCGGGCCAGTTTATTTACCCGCTGACGCGGCAGGTTCGGCCCATCGTGGCCCCCACTGGCTGCGGTTCGCCGTCCCGGGCCAATGGGGGCGGCAAGAACCGGCGTGGGCGAGCAATGTGCTGGCCGCGGCTTCCCGCCGCCCCCATTGGCCCAGGACGGCAAACTGCGGCCAGTGGGGGCCGCGACTGGCTGAACCTGCCGCGTCAGCAGGTAAATAAACTGGCCCGGCTCGCCAGGGTGCTTACCCTGGCGAGCCGCGTGCCAAACGTTGTTGACCCCTGGTCTAGTCGAAGGGAGAAGGAGGGACACAGAGGAACTTCTTGCTCTTCTTCCCACCCACCCCACATGCTTCAGGATGGTGAGAGAGGAGTTGTAATGTTAGCACTGCCCCAGTTGGCCCTGGCCACAGAGACCAGTATGCAGACCAAAATGATTGACAGGCTAGTTTGCAGTAGCAGTTGGCCCAGGGAAGTAAATCTGCATCTGTGACATTTTACCCACACTCTCACTGACATTAGCATTTCGGGGGAGGATAGATGCTTGGCTGTCAGAGGCGGTGATGTGGGATGTGTGGTGCTTTGGGTCCCATTAAAGGGTTTCCTAATGGATGTTTATGTTGGTGTTTTCTGTCCATAAGTTTCTCATTCTTGGTCTTTTCCTTTCTGTAATGGCGTTGTTGTAACTCTTAGGTTTACAGGGTGCAATGTGCTAGTTTTTGCAAGGGAACCACTTAGGGTATGTCTACCCTGTAGCTAGAAACGAGCCTCCGAGCCCAGGTAAACGGACTCACACTGGCTCAGCTCAAGCTAGCATGCTAAAAATAGCAGTGTGGATATTGTGGTTCAGGAAGCAGCTTGGACATTCAAGTCAACTGGGTTTGAGCTCAGCTGGCTAGTCTGAGCCTCTGCTGGAGTCACAACATCTATATTGTTATTTTTACCATGCTAACTTGAGCTAGCTAGTCTCACTCCCTGCTGCAATGTAGGAATACCCATAAGGATCAGGGAATAAATTGCACAGATTCTGAAGCAGCCTGTCTTTAGGGGTTAATGGAGGGGGGAGGGCGCATGAACTCTTGGCATATTATGCAGAAGCAGCTAGGTCTGGTAGCCATTATGGACTTGTGTACCTGGGTGGGACCAATATGGCCCAGATGTGTCACCATGGGGAAGAGAGGCTAAATCCATTCCAATCTCAACAGTGATTTATCCTGCAAGGACTCCCTTCACTCAGCTGCTTGCTGTTGGGTTGGTATCAACAAACATAGTTGCAGCCAATCTTAGCAAAAATCCTTCAGACTTTTTCCATTAGATGCATGGTGATTTCTTTTTGCTGCACTATACAAACCACCCCAGGAAACAATTTAATCAATGCATTTTTATAAATAACCACATTGTGTGGCAGATTACTTAAAAAAAAAAAAAAGACAAAACTCACTCTTACTGCCCTATTTCTTTGTTGGTAGGTGACACAGCCAGATGCAAAGGAAGTATCAGGCAGCCAGTCCCTGGCATCTCCAGAACCTGCAGTTCAGGGGCTGACTTCAGGTGCTTAGGAACCTGTCTAGTAAATGGCCTGCATTTTTGCCTGACAGGACACAATGTTTAATGAGAACTGTGTCCAACCAGTCACAAATACAAGCCACTTACCAGACAGAAACAGTGGCTAGTGTGGACTCTACAAGAGATGAGGCATGTCCACTATGGCCTCTTTTATGCCATACTCTTCTGGTCTGGGAGGCTGGGACCCACCAAATTTACCACTGCTTCAACTGCCAGATTCTACAAATTCTAGGATTCCTCTGGTAGAATCAAGTCTTAAAGTAAGTGATGTATTTTAATGATCTTGTTCAACAATCAAATCATCTATTTCAACATTTGCAGGGGCTAAAAGGGGCTGTGAAGTTCCCCCATCCTCCCCAAAATTATATCTTAGTTCTTAAAAGTTTAGTTTTCCTAATTAGCTGAGGGCAGTTTATTAAGTCATTATTTAATGTGGATTTCAGTGTGTTGTTTATTTTGCATCTTGGTTTTCAGTAAATGTAGGCGAAGAGATGTCACTAAGAAAATATGAAACAAAACTGAATTTTTATGTGCAATAAATAAACAAACAAACAAAATAAACACACACACCCTCTAGCTATCCTGAGATAACTTTCTGTGGGAGAATCTGAATTTGAAAAAAAAGAAAAAGTTTACTTCATCCAACCTCCTTAATAACCAGATGTTTGCGATCACGAAAAATACACTTTTAGCTGTACATTTCTCTGTTCTGCAGTATTCAGTCTCTAAGAGAATTTACATAACAACATGTGACATATAAAATGCTTAAAGCCACCAACCATGACAGTACAAATTACAGTCATTTTTCAATACTCTGTGCAAGGTGCACCACTTCAGGCAGTTGGATTGGTTGCATGCTGTGTTGGTTTCTGTAGTGAGACAAGACCAGCATGCACTGCACTCACAAACAGTTCGTAGCCTTTGGGGATGTATTGTAACAGGTAAAAGAGACTGATCCACTTACCCGCCATAGGCTGGAATTGGAGGAGGGGGGGCTGCTGCACGAAACGTGTTGTACACTGTGCGACCTCGACCTCTTAGATGTGCACCTCTGTAAGCAGCAGCTGCAGTTGCAGCAGGGTAAGGGAAGCCTGGCACTATGGGAAACACAAAAGAAACATAAAGAACTCCAGTCATGCTGATCGTTCCAATTTAAAACAAGATAACATAGTGAAAACGTAGCACACAGTTTGTGTGTATTCAAGCTTGTCTGTAACTGGGAGGGTGGGAGAGACAAACCAAGCAAATTGTTACTCTTTCACAAAAGGCCAGATTTTCTTACAGAAAAATCTTTTCAAGCAAACAGGAGGCAGCCAACTGGGTATTTAGTTTAGGAAAAAAATTACTGGAGCTGGCTGTAGCTCCCTTAGGGGAACCTCACTTAGAAGAAGGAAGTTGATTTATGGTAGCCCACACTATTAGAGGAAATTAATCCCTTGAGGGGAGACTTCCAGAGGGAGTAAAACTACCCTGCTTAAACTAAAGCTTCTAGTAACAAAGATGATAGTTAAACTATTGTGATTACACATGACTTTTACTGGACAATTCAATCATTATCAGTGTCTTAACTGAGTAACTTGGGTGAAAGAGGGAGATCAGAAGGATACAGCATCCTTTCAGGGAGATCTTAGGTGTCTTTTTCTGGGGACATAGTTTGATTATACAGGTACCTGCCATTTTCTACAATTTAATGCATTCAAAGGCCAAAGCTGTATTACTCAGAAGAATCTCAGGCTTTGTCTACACTACAGGGGAAATTCAATCTAAGCTATGCAATTTGAGTTATGTGAATAGCATAACTCAAATCGACGTAGCTTAGATCAACTTACTGCAGGGTCCACACTATGCGCTGTTGACGGGAGATGCTCTCCCATCAACTCCCCCTACTCTTCTCAATCCGGTGGAGTACAGGAGTCAATGGGAGAGCGATTGGCGGTCGATTTAGCGGGTCTTCACTAGACCCGCTAAATTGACCGCTGATGCATCGATCGCCGCTCGTCGATCCCCTGGTAAGTGTAGACAAGACCTAAATGAGCTGATATAACACTCATCCCTAACAGTGATGTTCAGCTACATAGTTCAGGAGCAAGAGAATCTATCAATTATGTTCAGTTTAAATTTCCACATTAATTGTAATTCCATGTAAGACTTTAAATATTTCCATCAGAATTAAACGGTGACGAGCCAAAGTATAAGTGTTTTGGGGACACAGTATTATGTAAAAAGTCTATAACTCTACTCTGTTTAAAACTTTTAAAATACAAATGAAAAAATGTATGACACTTTCTGATTTACTTTCTCTTCAAGTTTGTAGACCCATGTGTTGCATTACCTACGTTTCTCCTGTGATAGGCATTGTTGGCAAATGTTAGAACAGGTATGTTTTGAACAGAAAATCCATCAATGAGAGATAAGGAACAAAATTCAGGTCTGGTGTAACTCAAATTGCTTCAGCAGTGTTACACCAGGGCTGAATTTGTCTCAGTGTGTAAATAAGGAAAGAGAATAAAACAAATATTACCCAATAAACCCTAATAAAAGCAAATGAATAGAGGTAATGATACATAACATGCTTACTATTTTAAAGTTGAAAGATGAATGGGTTTGAATCCAGATATGTCTTTCATCAATTTTATTAAGTTTTAACAGAAACACTGAATTTGAAATAAAGACAGTGAAAAATTCACGGTGTGCAAAAGCAACTGGCTGCCTGTATGAGGGAATATACTGTAATTGTGGTGACCTATCCATTATCACCTTGCTATAGCTTTACACGATCCCTCTCAGCGACAAGGAGGTTTTACAGTAATACTGCTAGGATTTAGATGTTGAGATACAACATGAAACAGTGCTATGGCAATACAGTGAAGGGAGAACATTCTTTTAAAAATGCTAATTTGGAATTCAGTTTTATACTTCTTTCTGATATAATAAAAAAAATCTGTCAAAATCAGCAGGAAGTATTTACAGGTCTTAATATATTGCTGTTCATTTTACAACAGAGTGCATATAAGAAGCCTTTAAAAAAAGGAAATAAAAAGACTTGGAATGTGTTGCAAGGATCTTTTCCCTGGAACAAATGAAAACACATTTTATGCCCCTGGAATTCCACTAATTATCAGAAGCACTTTTGTATATACATCAGTGAGTTAGAGTCATGCTTTCATTGTTCTAAACTAGCAATTTTTTTTATAATCCCTTTAAAGTCCCGCATATAGGACTTGACTACAGTAGGTACACATGAAATAGCAAATCACAGACGGCCAGATCCTGAGCTTGTCAACTAATGCTCAATTGTCCCTTGTAGACCAATGCTATAGTAAGAGGAAGTGCATTGCCTTATGGGGCTGCCTCCAAGACATACAGATGCAATGAGGAATTGTTTCAAGCCCTCCATGCCTCCACTGTGCGTCCACATCCCACCCACCTCTCAGTTTTTACTCTGGAGAACCTCTACTATTTTCAGTTAGAAGTTGTATACGGTGGAATTTTAAACCATGTTCTAATGTGTTAATTAACAGCTGTAAATTCTAGTGTGGACAGGATATAAACACATTCACAGTCATGTTTTCCACCAACGTATCACTGGCTTTAACATCACGACTCTCACAAGTTAAACCCAGGGTTATAGTCCTAGCCTTCACAACCTCCTCAGGTAAGGAGTTCCACAAGTTGACTGTGCGCTGTGTGAAGAAGAACTTCCTTTTATTTGTTTTAAACCTGCTGCTTATTAATTTCATTTGGTGACCCCTAGTTCTTGTATTATGGGAATAAGTAAATAACTTTTCCTTATCTAATTTCTCTACATCACTCATAATTTTATATACCTCTATCATATCCCCCACTAGTCTCCTACTTTCCAAGCTGAAAAGTCCTAGCCTCTTTAATCTCTCCTCATATGGGACCCTCTCCAAACCCCGAATCATTTTAGTTGCTCTTCTCTGAACCTTTTCTAGTGGCAGTATATCTTTTTTGAGATGAGGAGACCACATCTGTACGCAGTATTCAAGATATGGGCGTACCATAGATTTATATAAGGGCAATAATATATTCTCAGTCTTATTCTCTATCCCCTTTTTAATAATTCCTAACATCCTGTTTGCTTTTTTGACCGCCTCTGCACACTGCGTGGACATCTTCAGAGAACTATCCACGATGACTCTCAGACCTTTTTCCTGATTTGTTGTAGCTAAATTAGCCCCCATCGTATTGTATGTATAGTTGGGGTTATTTTTTCCAGTGTGCATTACTTTACATTTATCCACATTAAATTTCATTTGCCATTTTGTTGCCCAATCACTTAGTTTTGTGAGATCTTTTTGTGTACAACCTGCGTCTATGTTCTGATTTTCAGAGCAGCTGAACTGTGATTTGTAGACAATGGTATTCTAGGTTACTGACAGAGTTAGAATAATCATTTAGGTCATCTCACCATTGCTTAAAGACTTGCAACAAATTACACTAGTGCAGTCTCCATGCCAAACCCAGGTCATAAACCATATTGCAAGGGTTCAGGGATACCTGTGGTTGCCAGACAACACAAAGTTTCTTTTCAGTATCCTCACCCAGCTTTAGGAGACAGCTTAAGCATGGGCCTAATAAAATCATTTGTATCAAAAGAGGGGCATTAGTAATTTGAGCTGGGCAAATTTTTTTCAGTGAAAAAAAAATCAATTTTGGTTCACAACAAAACAAATTTGTTTTTTGAATTTTTCAGTTTGACTACAGAACTGAAAAATCAATTATTCACTCTCCTCTATCTGTAATCTCAACTAACAATGAACCCAGTACCAACCAGCCAGAATTTACACATCATGAGGGGCAAAGATCTAACTCGCAGTTTGCAGAACTAAGCTCCCTTAGCACCTCAGTATGCCAACCTGGCTGAAACTCAACCAGTGAAGGTGCTATGACGAAGAGGGTCAGTTGTGTCTGAATCTCACAGCGAGAAACATCTGTATCTGCTTTTGAGCTGAGGCAGCTCATATTTAGCAGAATATTTTGGTTGACTAGATTTCTCTGATGCTGTGATGGGGGAAAGGAAGCTTTCCTCCACCACAGCCATGGCAAAGAAGATGATATGACTTAAACCAGACCGTTTCTAAAATCTGAATACAACTATCAAGTCAAAGAAACGGTTCCATTAGCTCATCTAATAGTTACTGATTATTCTCTACTTAGAGCTAACTTGCTACTTTGATAGTCACATATGAATGCGTTCTAAAAGAAGTTAGTTCCCAAATCTCCACATTACACAGAAATTTAGCTTCACCAGCTAAATTGATACTTCCTAACACCTAAAAAAGAAGAAATGAAAGGTCTAACTCTGGAAATATTTATGTTGGCTTAGAGAGAGAATATATAAATAATTTACTGCCATAATTTAAAAAGAAAAAAATCATAGGTACAACATATTGGGAAAAGTCCCTTTTGCAGCTTATTGCCATAGATATTTAACATGATCAAAGTGAAAAAGCTGGTATCATTGCAATGAAAATTGAACTTAGCCCGTAAACTATAATGGGCTATATTATGTCATTTCAGATGATCATGGTACAAGCAACCTTAAAATACACACCAACAATGTGTCTTGTAGACAGAAGAGGGTGAGGAAACAAACCATCACAACTATTCAAAGTTGTTTCTTATATTCAGAAAACACTTCAAATGTGTTCTGCTACAAAAATTCACCACAGGTCTCTTACATAAGAAGTAGACTGCATATTGTGTCTATTGACCTAAGGCGATTCATGCTGATGTATGTGTACAGCTTAAGTGAACCAATCATACGTAGAAACCAAATATGGGCATGAGGACAAAGAGAAGAACTTAACCATTGAGTTTGCAGCTGACATTTAATGAAACCTGAATTTCTCCCAAAAGATATAATGCATACTGTTCTTAAGCATTTCTCTATTAAATGAACTTTCCAGTTGTCTAATATGATATCCAGACTCTAAACCTCAAGATGTGCACTGGAAAATAAAAGCTAGATGCACAAATCTCTCAAGCCTTGATGTCCCAAGAGGAGGAACACAAACCAGTATAAAATACTTGAGGGTTATAAACTGTGTATTAAAGTTTTAGAGCTTTGGGTTAGATGGAAGAGTAGCAGATGCAAAAATCAACAGGGGAGCAGATTATGTATCAAAGCCATAAAAATATACAACAGCTTTAATGGGCAATTATTCTTTGGATTTGTGCTCCAGTTTGAATTTGCATGAGAATGCCATATGTGTAAATAAAGGTGTGCCATCAAAATGGATGAGAGAATCTACCACTCCTCATCCCTCACTCTTACCAACTACTAGGTCATCTCCTATCAAGAGCCTTCAAATATTTTATGCTAAAGGGTTTTAAGGCTACGGCTTGGTTGAATCAGTCTGTGGCTAATTTACTGTAAGATATTTTAATTGTTAAAAAGGCAGGAACCACATTTACATAAGTCCCATGGTTTAGAAAGATCCCTGTTGAGGAAATCCATCACAAATGCTGGTCAATAAATTACAAACAAAGAAGTATAAGTAGTAACATGCTGAGGAGGGATAGATAGAATAATAAGTATAATAGTGAATGAAATTTTCAGCAACAGAATAAGGACATTATGCTGATGTACACTGCTGTGAATATTCAGTTGACCTAATATTTTTCTAAATTGCAAAAGATCTCAAATATATTTTCCAATACAACTTGCTTTTATACAAATCACAGAATTATAAACAGAGTATTTAGAATCATGCCCCTAGGTCTTTGCATTTAAATCTAAATCCAAAGAGTGTTCCAGTTCAAATTTAAGCTCCATAAGCACCCTTTTTAAAATAAAATGGGTTTTAAGTATATATTTGTTTTAGATAATTTTATAGTCAGCACATTTAGCAAATTCATGATGCTTACAAAAATAACAAAATTATTTTGCATCCGCTATTTTCAATCTTAGGAAGTCTATCTAAGGACCCAATCCTTAATCTACTGATGTCAATTTGCGTTTTGCCATTGATGTCAATGCATGCAGAATTGGGCCCCTTATTTCTTCCATTCATAGTGCATTCATTCTTGAAATGCTTATTTGGGATTATTGAAACAATCATTTTCTTACCATTGTGCCAAAATACATGTCAATATTAGACACTGTTGTTTAGGAATGAATAAATCTGCATTTTGGACAAACAGTTTCTTACAGGACATTCTCATTTGAAATGCATTGAAAAGAAAAACAAAAATCTCTAATTAATGTACAAGTCTAATCACCATTCTCCACATGGAAGAGTAATTTTTCACTGTTCATTTGCTTGGTGTAATCTCCAAACTGACATAACAGAAAAGCAATGGCCTATAAATCTGCTCTCATTTGTTTCTTTAATATTCATATTCCATTGAACTACAGCTGCTTGTTGCTACAGTCTATTACAACATGCAAAAGTGTCGATAAAAATACTATGAAAGGCAAGATGTGTTTCTTCATGGCTCTGTGTGCCATTTATTTTGAAAAAAAAGACAATAAATGACTCGTGGATTGTCCCTCAGCTTGCTGCATGCTGGGTGATTAGTGATTAATTACCTTGCTGCAAATTGACATGGCACAAGAAAACTGACACAGCCCTGATTAATTAACTTTTTATGTGAGACAGATAGCTACAAAACATTGTGGCCTGTAATTGAATCCCTTTACACAACATCACTATATAAAAGTTTCAAGGCAAACCCAGATTAGTCCAAAGCTTCACCATAAATGTTGCATAGGTTTTAGTTTTACGGGTATATTTCTGACAACTATGTACATATTTCTCAAAATAGCAGGTGTGAGAGCTATTGAAGGAACCATCTGAAATCTACAGTGTTGCTCCATTACACACACACACACACAACAAATATGATATGATTTCCATACTAGATCACACCATTGATTCTTCAATCCAATACAATGCCCTCCGCAGATATATAGTTGACTTTTCAGTAGAAGGCAACCTCCTACTCCTTAATACAGCTAGCTTTCTGTTGTACATAAGAAGGGGTTTTCTTCCTGACACTTGGGACAAACAACTGGTGCCATGAAGCTTAATAGCTGATTAGCCTTATCTTATTATTATCCAACTCCTTTTAAAAATCCAATTACTTAACTACTCCAGCAACGACTTGCACATGCTTAATAGCTCCATTAAAGAAAAACATTTATTTATATTTGTTCTAAATGTATATAGTATTAATTTCTCTCTCTCTCTCCCCTCCCGTCCCCACCAAAAATAACAGCCACAGGAGTCAGTGAATACTGACCCTATCATGTCCTGGGAATACCTTTTGAACCATGGAGCCACGTCCAGTAACCAGGGCCAGAAAATAAAAATCAGTCTATGCTACTAGCACTCCTATATGTCATATCTCTTTTACACTGTGTTAAAGTAAATGAAATCTTTGGAGAAAATGTGGCCACATGAATTCCTCAGTCAAATGGGAAAATGCACTTTTTATTTAAATAATAAAAAAAAAAGAACACACCAAGATACTAAGGGGCAGATGAGAAAATTGAGCATGTCACAGACCTCTGTAACAACACAAAGGTATGTCACTTGTATCAGTTAGCAAATGGCATAGTTGGAGATCTGCCTATTTATGGTGTAGTGGATGATAAAGGCAAAGTAAGGTTATTGTAAGAAATGGACTTGACATTGCAAAGAACTGTGGATATTCGTGTTTCACAAAAGAAAATGCTCACAAACACTGAAGTGAAGAAATGGGATGCATTTAATAAAAAAATGAGTACCAAGGAATCCATAATGAAAGGATAAACAAACATCAAACACTAGATTTTCTGCAATAAATGTGGAAACACAAAATATCACAAAAATGTCCAGCATACATGGTGGAGTGTCATATATGTAATAAATGCAATTTTTAAAGTGTGTGCATATTGCCAAGAAACAAAAGCAAAATGCATTCATTAGGAGGGCAAAGATCTGAAGATGATAATGCAGAAACAGTTTTTTCTTGGATATACAAATATATAAAAATACAAATATTCTCAAATATACAAAACAAGGTTTTAAAACGGATGTGTTTGAGATCCTGGAAATAAATACTGAATTTCAAAATAGATATTCTGTATTGCCCTCTAATTTTCTTAGATATGTTTACATGCCCATGAATCTCTGTAAGGTATTGAATTCCTTCCATTTGTGCAATTGCCGCTTTTTGTTTGTTGTTGCTCAAGCCAAAACTCCTTTGTTACTATGTATGTATTATGTCTTACCTACATAGCTAATCTCATTTAGCTTTTTCTGGCATTTGTTTCTGTTTAATTTAAAGTTCTTTACTTTGGCACACTGCAGAATATTATGCAGTCCTTCATTTTGTTGTTTGTAATTTTTGCCACAAATCAGCACACCGTCACCAGTTTACTTCCACCCAATCCAGATCCTCGGAGATCTCAAACATGAAGCAATATTATACCTTAGGTGCTGATGCAATCCTGAAGGAAAATCCAATGTATCTACCAAAAGGAGAGTTTTGCACTAACTTTATCACCTCAGACCCTCCAAAATACTCGGCTTGCATCCAGACTAGCAAATATTTTTTGCATTTTGACATATAGACATGATTTCATCAACCGTTCTCTTGGAGTAGCACTCATGCTTGATGGTCTTATTCAAATCTTCTGGATCTGTATAAATCCTTAACTTGCTTGGTTTTAGTAAGTGGCCATACTGTTAATCAAGTCACTTGGTGCTTGTATTTTCTCAGTAATATGTAATTTTACTATATGGTTACATTCAATTTTTATTTTAATTTTCAGTGTTAATGAGATTTTACATGGTACACATTTTTTGCAGCATCTGGGATCTATATCAATGTGATGTATAATATCATTATTGCATCACAGTCTGTTAAACATATCATCCAAATCTTTTACAATTGTTTTTACATTCAGGTCAATAGGCAAGTTATATATCCATCTGTATTTGAAGACTGAGATTTAACTCAAGAACACATAAAGCTTCAAGTTTCTCTATTTCAAACTCCAGTGAGTGGTATCTGTCTTTACACAATGTAGGTTTGCCTCGTGATTTACGTTAGTTTACTTTAACATTGAGCAGTCATTAATAATTTTGTAGTCACTTGCTGTGATTACGTAACACTCCAGCGCCAATGGAACTGCAGTGAATGGCAAGAGAAAAATCTTTTGGCAATTGAAAAAAGAAAAAAAAAATACAAAACTTCAGCATAGAACCACTGGTACTGAAATATGTTGAGATGAGAATTCAAGATCTCAACTGATGAAAAATTCACATAGGTTGGACTGTCTTGCAAAATGATTGCCCAGCGGCTTATGCTGCCAAAGGAAAGACTAAAACACAACAGAACAGGAATTCTCAAACTGGGGGTCAGGACCCCTCAGTGGGTCATGAGGTTATTACATGGGGGGGTTGCAAGCTGTCAGCCTCCACCACAAACCCCGCTTTGCCTCCAGCATTTATAATGGTGTTAAATATTTAAACAAGTGTTTTTAATTTATAAGGGGGGGGTCACACTCAGAGGCTTGCTATGTGAAAGGGGTCACCAGTACAATAGTTTGAGAACCACTGCAACAGAACTACCAGACTGAAAAAAAGGAATTCTGTCAGTTTTATTACTACACCTCTACCCCGATATAACACGAATTCGGATCTAACGCAGTAAAGCAGCACTCTGGGGGGCAGGGCTGCGCACTCCGGCGGGACACGCTGCTCTGAGTGGCATGTTAAGGGTGCCGGGGCAGGGCCAAGGGGTTGGATAGGGGGCAGAGGGTCTCGGGGGGGCGGTCAGGGGACAGGGAGCAGGGGGAAGCCACAGCCTGAGAAGAGGAGCTGCAGGGCAGGGGAATGTCACACGGGCACCAGCCGGCACTGAGAAGTTGGGGAAGACTGGTCCACATGGGGGAAGTTGCGGATCCAGGACAGGGAGAGGTGCCCGTTCTAGACGGCGCCGTGCAGGTGCCCCGTCCCAGTGCTGGAGGGCTCGGCACACAGCAGGCCCAGCTGGCAGGCTGCGCCCTGCTCGCAGCAGCAGCGGACGGGCTCTCTGGGTCCATAGCGCCGCACTGCCTGCCCACAGTCAGGGGCTCTGTGCGCCGTGGGGGGCAGCTGGCCGCAACGTCCTCACTGGAGATGGGCTGTGCGGGGCTCTGCAGAGGAGGAGAGATGGGCTGAGCGTGGGCCGATGGATCACCCTCCCCTGGCACCGCGTGGGCACAGAGCGGGGACCAGGCACACATGGGCACCTAGGGCGAGGCTGCCCGCCCTGCTCCACCTCGCGGGCTCAGCCGCTGCACTGGACTGGGCGTGCTCCGCGGACAGGGCAGCAGCCACCTGGCCAGTTCCCCCCGCCCCACCCCCGCGAAGCTTGCCTCAGATGATGTGGTCAAGCAGGTGTGAGCGCTTCCGTGTGCTAGCTCCCCAGGTTCTAGCGCCTGTCCTGGTACGATGCGTGGCTCAGAGTGGGAGTCCTGGGGGTTATTCGGGGGGTGGGGGGGTTGGATGGGTCAGAGGTTCTGAGGGGTCAGTCGGGGGCAGGAAGTAGGTGAGGGTCGGATAGGGGGCGGGGCTATTTGCTGACTATTAACGGAGATGCTCGAGGCCAAAGCAAGTTCGATATAACGCGGTTTCACCTATAACGCGGTAAGATTTTTTGGCTCCCGAGGACCGTGTTATATTGGGGTAGATGTGTACAGTGAGCAATTTCATGGATACGTTTTTGGGCAGACACCAGGCAACGTAGAAACAGACCATAAACAGTTGGAAACCACGTTATAGAGACTTATCATGCAAATAACTATGCAGACTTCAAAAAAGGGATCATGAAATTGCAAAGGTACTCATTAAAGTGAAAATACAAATCCTGTAAGGAGTTTCATACAGAGAACATGCTTTTAAGGACAAGTATAAATAATGAAAGTAAGATGATACAAAAGGAGGAGTCTGAAAAATACAACTCAAGTTCTACCTATTTCTGAAACCAAATTTGACAGGCTCAGATGAGAAGCACTAACTTATGTCAATGTGGTCATTGAAACCCATTCTTTGACACAACCCTTACATCTGTTAATTCTTATCCTATTGTAAATACCTCAAGGCTGCACTTACATTTTACTATGAATGAAGCTGAAACAGCTGCCAGATCGGATAATAAATATACCTGTACAGGAAGAGCTTTGCTAGCCTGAGCAGATTCCAACAGATGCTGGTTATAGATGCACAGAAAAACGTGTCACCACCTAAGATTTGCAGTCATATCCCTCCTGGCAGGCCAAGGCAAGCAGACAATACCTGCATCCTCTTCTGACAAATACTTAATGCCTTCCTCAGAGATGGCTCCCTGCCATACATCGTCAAAAACAGAATGGTCTCCCCAGTCCTCAAGGAACCAGCACATGGAGCAAAAGGCCCCACCAACTTCCAGTGTCACAACTCTTAAAACTCTACAGATATCTTGGACCCTCCCAATCTGGCTTCAGACATAGATTCAGAACTAATCCAGCACTGATTGTCACCCCCCCCGTCCCTTGCCTATCATGCTGATTCGTCTCAACTTATCAATCACCTTTGACACTGTTGATCATGAGATACTATGGACCCACTGGAAGGATTCAATAGAAAATGCTATGTTGGCTACATTCATTCCTTTCCAATTTCTCTCAAAAATGGAGAGTTGCTTCTCCTCTCTAAGAACTCCTCTACCATGTGTGTCACACAGTTCTCAATCCTACATCATTCCTAGTCACCATCCACTTACTGCCATTAAAAGAGCAAACAAAGAAAGACAATATGGGCTGTAATCCAAACAATATGCTGATAACATACAGCAGTATGTAACTTTTTCATCCAGGAAGAAACCCCTATTTTACACACAGCACAATGATTGGGAAATACTGGAGTACAGATAAAGACTAGAGTGTCTTAAATTAAATACAGGAATGACTAAAGCATTGCTTATCAAAAGAGCTGATTGGTTCTGTAGAACTGGTACAACTGTAGAACCCCCATCTACTTCAGTCTGGCCACTAAGATTCAAGGTCACGCTCGATGCATCAGTTAAGTCTTTAAAAGCACCTTCTTCCTCCTGCAGCTAGTAAGAAGGCTCCATTCTCTTCGATAAACACTAGGCCATAGTAGTAAAGCAACTTATCCAAGCTGGAATATTAAAACCCTATCTGCCTTGGTCCACATAAGAAATTAAAGAAGAAACTACAGCTAGTTTACAATCCATCAACTTTCTCCCAAGTGGAATTCACCAAAGAAACCATATCACATCAGTGCTCCACAATGTACAATGGCTTCTCTGTAGTGATTCATGCTCCTTTAACTGACTCATGCACTCCATTCACTAATCTATCTTCTCTGGGAGCACCTCTACCATTCTATACTTCAACAGAGTGTCAAAGGCCAACAGTTTTAAAAACAATTAACCTGCCAGATAAATGTTCCCAAATGTGAAATTTCCCCAAAAATTTGCTTAGCCCCAAGATCCAAATCTTAGGATGGGCAATATTCATCCCTGTACTAGTCACAAGTTTAAGGTAGGATATCTGGTAAATCATTGGAAGGTTTATTCCATTAGAAAAGGAAATTTTCAACTTTCCAATGGAAGAGATAAAATATGTTTAAAATATAGCTCTGATAATAATTATGATATAATTATATTATAATAATAGAGGTCCTTAAAAGTGTGAGATGATTAGGTATGGAAAATCTAGTTGATATCTTTTAGATGTTTCTAAAAAATATTAGTTATGTTTCTCTCTCGTTCGAATGCTTTTATTATTTCACTCACAGTAACTAAGGTACCTGGCTTTACAGAGAGACAGATGATAAAAAAGTTAAAACTCTCTAAAATATTTCTATTTTTTTCTGTAAAATATGTATCACATACAGAATACACAAAGATATAGCATAAAGGCTTCATTGTCACTCAGTTGGGATGAAAGATTAGAATATATAGTATACATGCATATTATATCTGTGTGAGAGAGAGGGTGTATTTTGGGGGGTTGTTTTTGTTTTTTAACATAGGTTTTATTAGGATTAGTGTGGGATGGTGTCATGGGTGAATCTGGCAGCTCGTCTACAGAAAAGGGTTTCCTTTAACTTCAAGCACTGCTTAAATTAGCTGGCATGCAGAAAATGCAAGGGACACAAAGATCTTTAACATTTTGTAAATTTATAAGAGACAAACTGCCCAATCCTGTTCACATTTATGTACATGCTCTGGCCATTCAGGCTCTGCACCTGAGTAAGGATTTTCCTCATTATCTGATACGACAGTTTCCTCCAATGTATTGTCTACATTGAACTTCACAAAAAACTAAGGTGCCTCTGTACCAATCACACTTCAACCTCCCTGGTCACTCAATTACAGATCTAAAAGTCGCAATTCTTCAACAAAAAAAGACTCCAACGAGAAACTGCAGAACTGGAATTCATTTGTAGACTGGACACCATTAAATTAGGCTTGAATAAGGACTGGGAGTGAATGGGTCATTACACAAAGTAAAAACTATTTCCCCATGCTAATTTCCTCCCTACTGTTACTTACACCTTCTTGTCAACTGTTTGAAACGGGCCATCCTGATTATCACTACAAAAGTTTTTTTTTTCTCCTGCTGATAATAGCCCACCTTAATTGATTAGTCTGGTTAGAGTTGGTATGGCAACACCCATTTTTTCATGTTCTCTTTGATATGTATATATCTTCCTACTGTATTTTCCACTGCATGCATCTGATGAAGTGGGCTTTAACCCACGAAAGCTTATGCCCTAATAAATTTGTTAGTCTCTAAGGTGCCACAATTACTCCTTGTTCTTTTTGCTGATACAGACTAACGGCTACCACTCTGAAACAAGAGAATCTAAGGATCCTTTTGCCATTACAAAGAATTATGATTGTAGACATCAAAGTAAAGCACTCTGCAAAATGTTCTTCACAATGGTATGAGCTGAACTGATTGATTTCTCAAACAAAAATGTAAACATGCATTTACAGCCTCCGGAGACTCAACACACAGCACAATGGTGTAAACTCCCCTGTTATGGTAAACGAAGAGGCAATACAAAGCAGAAGATTTTATCATCATAGGCAGGGATCCAAATTGTATGTAGCATGGGCCTCATTTGCTCCAGTGTAAATCTGTAGCAGCTCTATCACAGTTACCACTATGTAAAGCTAGTGTGAAAAGAGAATCAGGTCCTGTAAGTGAAGAATTATATCTCTAACTAGGAATGCGAATAACCCATGAGAGCTGACAATCGAGTTTCAAGAAGATACGGTTACATGACTTGGCTTTAAATGTGCAAAGAAATTTAACTGTATTTAATATTCTAACCATGATTTTTATTGTAATTATTTATTCCTTTCACCTGTTGATTCTTTTAATAAACATATGTTACATTTATATGCAATAAAACTTTTCACCATAAGAAGAAAAGGAACAGAAATCAAACCCATAAGAAAGATACTCGTCCCCCCACCTCAGTCTGCCATTCCTTCACCCCTCTCCTCCTCCAAGTCCCTCCTCCAGGAGCGGCCCCTAGGCAGGGGTCCTTCTGCGCTCCCAGTCATCGTCGGCAAATCTGCGGCGGGAGGCGGGTCCTTCTGTGTTCCCGGTCTTCGGGGCACTTCGGCGGCGGGTCCCAGAGCGAGTGAAGGACCCGCCACAGAATTGCCGCTGCAGACCTGGAGTGCGGAAGGACCCCCTGCCGCCGAATTGCCGCCAAGGGCGGCAAAATGCCACCCCCCCAAATCCTGGCGCCCTAGGCGACCACCTAGGTCGCCTAAATGGAAGCGCCGGCCCTGCCCTCCTCAAAACTGACTTCTTCCACAATGTCTTTCCTCCTTAGTCCTCTCCTCAGGCGACTGTTATCACTTGACGACTGAAAATCTTTACTCCTTTAAGATAGAAAAAAATCCAAACAAAAATGGTGGAACCACTAAGAAGGTGTGCTGAACTTCACCTGGTCAAACCAGTTGGTTTCATCATTTCCCATCCTGCCTCATCTCAATGGCTCTGGTGTCTACTTCTGTTGCCTATCTAAACCATAAGATCTTTGGGGCAGAGACCTTGTCTGCATACTTCTTTGTAAAGTGCCAAGCACACTGTTTGTATAGTGCCAACAAGTATTAATGCAAACACCATTTGCCCTCCCCAAGGGCTGGAACCATGTCCTGGAGTACAACTGTCCCTCTTGGGGGAGGTGGGTGCAATTTTCATTCCATTTAATAAGTTTTATGTTGGTTTTATAAATAATATATTTGGAAATCCGTGGTGTTACTTCGGATTCACCATAGTGTAACTTAGCTCAGGATCTGCCCCAGGGTCTGAAACATTGGCCAAACCATATTCAAAACCACTTTTATATCAAAGACACCCTTATTCTGAAAAAGAGATTAATTCCAACATCTCTGTCTGCAAATGTTAAAGTGTGGCAGGGGAATGTAATGTAAAATGTAGGAAAATATCCAAACATTTGGGAAACTTGAAACTGATGAAAGTGTTTGATTTACAGAATCAGATCATACAAGGGAATTATTCAAACATTTTCAATGTTCAAACATTTTTATTTTTATTTTCATATTTACTCAGTATGAAGCATTTTAGTGTATGACCCATGCAAAGAATTAAGTTCTTTTCACATTATTCCTGGTTACCACCAGATGATTTTTTCAAGCCATAAATAAATGCAATGAATTAATTCAAGAGACACATCAAAGATTCCTTAGTTCCTAAATGTGCAGTAATGAGGTTTTGGCACTGTGGAAGTGATGTTTGTGATCTGCCTACTAAAATGTATTGACAATTCCCTATGGGCAGGATTTTTGTAACATTTAATTTAGCAAGGGAGAATGAATCTCAATCTTATAGTGTTTAACTTGGCAGGTCTGCAGAAGTTATGTGCAAAGGGTCTTTTTGTTGTTTGAATGAGCAATACAAGGCAAACAAAAACATAAAATTGAAAATACAATGCTGTACTACTATATCTATTAAATTAGATTAAGTGATTTGCTATAATCTATTACTTTATCAGAACAGGAAGCAGTTTTAATTTAGCTTTTAGGCAGTAAATGTAGATCCATAATTATGTAATGCTCCACTTTAAATCCTTTTTGATCTACACACCAGTCCACAACTACTTACTGAATAGTCTCTTCCCAACTGTAAACCATGTCAGATAGAGTGGGACAAATTCAGTCATGGTGTCATTCCAATGAAGTCAATTTGGGCTGAATTTGGCCAATTATGTCTTAAAAACAAACAGTACAAATACACAGATCATCTGCTTCAAAAGCACAAAAGCCAAACAATCTTGAAGTCTCAGAGGAATGCAACCATCATCACAATGTACACTATTATGTAATTACATGTGAATGGCAAAAAAACCATGAAAACTGAATTAAGGCCAAATTTCTGCATGGCATGCCTCCATATATTCCATACATACATACATGAAATACATTTAAAATTACCTTTTTTAAAATTTCTTCAGACTTTCCCAACCCTGTGAAATCTTCTTGGTATTTCCTGAGTCGTGGAAGATATGCCAGAAGTAGACATTATAAATACCAGTGGTCCTACTGCAACCCATGGTAACAGAGATGCAGGAAATATCAAGAGGATTTCACAAAATCAATATTCTTTTAAAGTTAGTTAAATTTTATTTCTGTGCCGAGTGAACAACACTGACTGGCGATTTGGGATATAGCTGGGTTTCATTTAATGTTCAGTTTTACTTTACAGTTAAAGTGGCCTAATCTCCCATTCATGCACATGGGATTTATGCATGTAGCTCCCCTTAGTACTAATAGGAAATCCCCACATTTGTTCTATGTGCATCAACAGGGATCCTGCAGTTTCCAGTTTTAATGATCCTCCACTTACTATTCACAATAAAGCCTCTGTCAAGAAACAAATAAGATAGATAGAAATACATAATGTAATCAAAATGTATCTATAAAACATGGTACATCACTTTAATAGAGTAATGCACAAACAAAACAAAATCATCAGTACTGAAGCTTTTTATAACCTGATTTATTTTTTAGACTTTAATTTAGGATTTTCTCCCTCTACTGAAATC
The DNA here is from genome assembly GCF_013100865.1 of Trachemys scripta elegans. Classification (NCBI taxonomy): domain Eukaryota; kingdom Metazoa; phylum Chordata; order Testudines; family Emydidae; genus Trachemys; species Trachemys scripta. The sequence continues at coordinate 27,138,827 of NC_048307.1, forward strand.
TGATGAATAACTTAGAATAAAAGATAGTCTCTAGTGCACCAAGACAGATTTTAAAGTAGTGGAAGGCATTTTCACGATCCACTTAAGAAAACTTAAGCATTAAAAATATCTCCTATCAACAATATCATAGGACCAAAGGTTTCCGGGGAATTTCTTGAAACAACTGCCTTCCCACCTTTCAAAAACATCTCATCTTTGCCTTGTTGTTTTCTGGTTTCTTGTAAGCTAAAATCCCAGGGCAACATAGTTTATTGTTTTAATATCTGTCTGACACAAAACAAAAGTATCCTCTGGTGACTGCTTATCTGTCATATGTATTTCTGTGAAAGAAGGATCAAGACAAATAAGATGTTTTGGGGCATATCATGGGATTGTAGTTTGGCATTGATTGAATTTTGCTTTTTTTTAAAAAAGCTAACAAGGTACAAATTTGAAAAACACCACCTATATTTATATTAAGGACAGGGACTTTAAGAGTATTGGGCACTAAATGTTTTAATATTAAATGTTAAACACTGTTTATTTTATTCTGAACAAAGAATGAACAATGAAGTAGTCCACAAATGGGGCAAATAAAGTGAGGAAAAAAAGAATGTTCATAATTAAAACAGCTAAAATAGAAGAATCCCATTTTAGTGACACAATGGGCTGTAAACTTTCTTTCTATTAATTGAACTCAATGTAATGACATTTTCTATATTGGAATGAATAACTAGTGATCTGGAAATTCATTTAGACCATTAGTTTAATTACAGAAACTGATGGAAGTTTTATCAGACAATTACGTAAAGAACAAGAACAATGTGGGTCTGATTTATAAGCATTTGTACCACCTAAATCATTTTTGCTGAATTCCACTACACTACTCCACACAAAACTGCAATCAATATATCAATTAAAAAATATGCTGCCAACTTCAAATGCCCTTGAGTATGATAAAATAGAATAAATGAATAGATTATTTTTGCATTCTGATAACATTTTGCTTCTTTTAAGTCTGTCACTTCGTTAAAGATTTTTTTAATCAAAAATGAAAATTGGCATGTGCGTTTTGGAGCCCTTAAGCTTGCTTATGGATGATGAAAAAATTCCAATATTCAGTATATGTTATATAACAGAAATAGTGTCCCCAGGTCCGCTCTCGTTGAAGTCAATGGCAAAACTATCTTATGGGAGTGCAAAACAAGTGGAAGGGTGCTCCTGGTATTCCTAGATACACACTCTAGGTAAGAGCTTATAGCATTTACCATTTATATGATCAGGGCTGCCGAGAGCAGGTTCGGGCCCCAGTGAAAACATTTTTTCGGGCCCCCCAGCAAGGGCGGACCAGCTAAACAGTGCCGTCGAGGGGTGGGGGAAGCCGGGCCCCAGTAATTTGTACTGGCTTTCCCCCCCCCCGCCCCCGCCCTCTCGTCAGCCCTGCATATGATAAATATGGAGGATGTCTGGTATTCAGTGATTACAGATCCAGGTATGTGGTATATACAATCTCTTCAGTCCTAACTCTTCTCTTGTGCATGTACAGAGCTCCTGCTGAGAATACAAGAACTGCATGTGCACATCAAAGGGCACAATTTGGCCAGGTATTCCTATGTATGCACATGAAACTAATGCAAAGCTTAATGGTTTATAGCTTTTGGGTTGGATTTTCAAAAGCGCTCAGCTTTGGTCCAACTTTGCTTCCACTTAAGTCAATGGCTTATCTCCGAGTGTTTTCCATGGGAGTAGAGTTTGGCCAACTCTAAGCTCTTTCAAAAATCCCACCCCCTGTTATCGGATGGGATCTTTGCTACAGCAACCCAGCTAACAGGCCCATTTTAGTAGATGCAGGGGTTATGTCAGTTGGCTGCTCCCTAGAGTACAAATGTTTTCTGTTGGTAGCTGCTGCTCCTTTCTGTAGACTGACTGTTTTCCCACCCTCTTCCCTGTGTTTTGGCTTCAATGTGCAACTTATTCTATTCCATTCACTACACAGTGAAACCTGTACTAAAGACTGAACACTTGCAATATGCAATTCCTTGTCTTGAACATTTTAACACTTCCGTATCTGGTGTACTGTCTACTTCATTTCTATGATCTGTCTGCAAAGAACACAAAAAATATCTGTGAAAGTCATCAATAATACCAGAGATTTCTTTCATTCACTTGTGGAAAGGTCATAGATATGGTGGAAAGTTCACCAACTCCAATGAAGGGGATGCTGGACTTGCTCCAGAAACAATGGTGCTTCGGAACTTCATTCCCTGTGATAGATAGGTAGTTGCACAGGATGATATACCAGTCATATCTGCATGCAGTTAAAGGAGCTTCTGGAATTTGTACTATGGAAAGGGATTGTCATTGTCCCTTTTGTTTGGCCACCGCTGGTGAGTTCTTAATGCTGATGTTGTAGATCATGATGATTATGCTTTAACTCAATGAAACTACATGCATTTTAACAAAGTAAATATGATGGCAATTTATTTTATTTTCATTTTTTTTTTAAATTTATTACTTTTATGTTTAAAATATCAAGTATATAGGATAAAATTGGAGCCTTCACTTTTAGTGTGTGTGTGTCTGTGCATATGCGTATATAAGCGTACTTGGCTAGATCTTATCCTGAATTAGGGCAATTTTGAGCTTTTTTAGAATCATCCTCCACTAACTTGGGGGTTACACAAGGGCAAAAAATATCCAATATATTTTTTTTCATATTTTAAACATAATATAAACCTGTTTAAGGCTAATTGGGCAGCTTCCACATTAGAAACAGTAGGGAAGAGAGGCATGAATACAAAGTGAATTCATTTATAATTCAAATGAATATTTGTATTTTTTTTTTATAGTCTTTGCCCAGTTCTAATAGTAGAGTCTATGAGGAACAAATAACACAGCTGTCAATTATAGGCTACCTTAGGCACTTTTTTCTACAGTGTTATCAAAAGATCAAATACTCTCCTAGGGCCCAAACTTGAGGCAGTTCCGCTTGTTGAGCAGCTCCAGTATTTGGCGATTAAAGGGTTCTGCATCTCATTTTCCATTATGTAGAAGCTTTTTAAGGAGATGAAAGTCTCCTCTGGAAACACTAATTTTCTGAACTGAGGAGGAGTGAGAGGAAGAGGGACTCAAATGTATTAGTCACAAAGGACCAAATTTTCTGCTGCACCAAGTTTCTGTCAGTGCTGCCGCGAGGCTGTACACCACAAAGAAGTTCAATATGGTTCCCTGATTCTCTGCTTGGTCTCAATCTAGGTTGCAGCAATCTTTTGACTGCTCTAATTATGGCAAGGGATCCTCCACGGCTGCACTCAGGCTACTTCTCCTCCTGCCCCTTACTCACATACTGCGCTGGGTTGGTATTGGAGGGGAGTGTAGAAGCCAGCTATGACAACTGTACTCCTGATAGGGATTCTCCTATGCTGGGGGAATCCCCAGCAGAGGAGATAGGGCCAGATTCCTTTTTGTTTGCATACGTAATCAAATTAGGATATGGATGCTATGTTATTACCATTACAAATGATTCACTTAATGATTATATGCCCTAAAAAGATCTAGCTTTAGGCCCATCCTATAGTCAAACCTATAGGAGTAAAGGAGATATAAGGCAGTTGCTATACATCACTTCCTGTGCGCAGGAGAAGCAGGTTCTGCAGACTGATTTGCAGTACGTTGCACAAGTGGGTAAGAATGGTTGGGGGAGGCAGAACCTTGATTCTTTCCCCCTTTACACCCATCAGTGTAGTTACATCATTGGAAGGGTACACACGCTTCCTAGAGCATCGGGCACACTAGGAGGGAGAATGTGACTCAAAAGTCTCACTCTTCCTCGTGGGACTGCTCAAGAGACAGCCTAAGATGTACTGCCTCTTGCTACAAGCTAGCTCACAAATTACCAAATGGAGAATAAATTTAACCAAATTCAGAGAAAGGCATTTTACCACCATTTTTCTTTTCATTCTTTTGTGATAGCTAAATGCAAAGGTCAATAAGTAAGTTTAAATTTAAAAAGGAAAATTTAAAGACAACAGCATTTTTAGAGATGGAAGCTGAGATTTTCCAAAGTGCCCAAAGGATATGGATTCCCAACTTCCACTAAAATTAACCATGTCCAATTCTCCCTGGCATCTTTGAAAATCTCAGATGACTGTCCTCCTTCAGTGTTCAATGTGATAACAAATTTGCAACTTCCACTATTTTAAGGGGGATAAAATCATTGTAATTTATCCTGAAATATTACTCATTTATAAGAATGGTAACAAATAGCAGCACAGGGTGATCAAATCACAAGTCTTAAAGATTATTGAAAGATGAGGATTGTAATGCTGCTATCTACATGGAATGACAGTAATATAATTGTTAGCCTCTTTAAGGTTAACACTGATGTGTCTATTCTCTTTTCAGGAAAGTATTTTATAGAATTGGACCAGATTAGAAGGATAGGAGTTGCTGACCAAAATAAACACACATTAATGTCATGTACTGGAGATTAAATTTACACCTTACGTATTTAATTTTTTAAATATAGGACTCAATACAAATGAAGGTGTGTTATTTCCCCTTATTAGAAAAGCTTACTAGAAATATGCAACAAGTTTCAAGTACTGCAACAACAGTAATTAAAATAATTTAATTTTAACAGCACTGTAATTATAATCCTGTAAGGTAAACTATGTTCTGTCAATACTACTAACAGGGAAGCAAATATGGTGACATGCAGGCATGGATATTCAGCAAAATAATAGTGATTTGTACTGAAATGATTAGTTGCAATCTCTGTTCTGGAGGTTTATGTTGAAGACTGGCCATTGGGAGGCAAGTGGGAAAGGTATCTGGTATCTTGCTTATCTAAACTAATTGAAAACAAGGAGGAGTTTGTTAGTATACCATCTTTCCAAGACACACCACTCCTGAATGAGTTACTTTGAAGATATTTATCTTGAGAGCTAAAAATGGAGCTTAGTTTGGCCATGCAATGACTAACTTAGGATTTAGTAACACTGCAAATATTTGAAAGATGTAAATACCAAGCACAGAGAGGATTTATTTAGGGTGGAATATGGGCATAAATTGGAGTCTTGGGGCTAAAATTAAGCAAGAGAATATTAGGAGTGAATCACAGGAAAACTTCTAACAGTGAGATGAATTAGGTACTGAATAGTTCTCTGATGAATGTGGCCCAATTACTCAGGACATTTAAAACAAAATGGGATAAAACACTAGCAATGTACTGAAGGGAATAATCTTCTAATAGCAGGGAAACAGAATAGTTGACATCGTAGGTCTTTCTCATCTCTAACATAACACAAGGCATAACACCGTTGGAAAAAAATCTGCTTCGGAAAATAGCTTTAGATATTTTCCAGTATAAATGTAGTGTGGTCAGATGATCTCTGGACTATTTGTCCCTATTTTGCAATACTTCATATATATTAAATTACCTTATCATTCATTGGTAAGGACTTGCTTAGGGGTTATTGTACACATTTCTGTAGTAGTAGTAGTAGTAGTAGTACCCTGTTTCCCCGAAAATAAGACAGTGTCTTATATTAATTTTTGCTCCCAAAGATGCGCTAGGTCTTATTTTCAGGGGATGTCTTATTTTTCAGAAATGAAAAATGCCTTATTATCGGTGGATGCCTTATTATCGGGGAGGTCTTATTATCGGGGGGATGCCTTATATTACAACGAGAGGCAAAACTGTAAGTAGGCCTTATTTTCGGAGGATGTCTTATTTTCGGGGAAACAGGGTAGTAGTAGTAGTAGTAGCAGCAGCAGCAGCAATAGTGATAGTGTTGTTCGCTGCCAGTGACAAAACAGCAGCACAATTGTGATGATGCAGCAACATAACCCCCCCACACACACACACACCTTTTTCCTAGAGAAAACTCTGATATTCTGCCATTCAGCATTGAAAATAAGTATATAATTTAAAGAAGCAATGCTAAATATTTAATTTGATTTATTATAGTAAAGATGCCTCCTTGCAGCACTGGTGTCCAGAATAGTCACTCCTCCACTTGCAGTTTTGCAATGAACACCATCTGACAAAAATGACCCCAAACAGCTAAGGGTAAGCATCTTCTATAGGGAGACCTCACTGGTGAGGAATATATAGAAGATGCTACTGCTCACCATGTTGTGACAAGTCAGATAAAGAGGAATCTGGTCCACCAGAACAAGCAGGAGTTCCTGTTGACTTTGTAATCATACATTTGATATTTTAAGGATCATTTCACTAAATGGTGGGTGTTGTTTTATTTTCCTTGAACATTTTGGTAGTAGCACCAATGTAAACAATCAATATTACTACTACTGCTCTCATTAGGTCCTTTTTTCACCCAGATCATATTCAGAACTGATATCATCATCTTCATCATCACGAGACACAGTATTGTCAGAATTGTTTCCACTTCTGCTATAGGATTTTAGAGGATTTGGAGACATTTCCATTACAGATGCATGTGCACAATACATAACTATTTTTATTGGGCCAGTTGTTTGTATATTCAGTATCCATTTGCACACAGCCCCTCTTTTATTGTCGGTGGCTTACATACTTTTCACCCCACCCCAGACAATTTAAAGGAAGACTCCATTTCTAAGGCCCATCCTGACACAAACAAGTGGTGGCAGGGTATGAGATTCTTGATTTCTTGCTTATTTCAGATTCAAAAAAGAAAATATTTGACTTTGTCAAAAATTAGTGTGTCCAACAGTAATGGACTCCAAATATTAGTGTCACTACAGAGGTTTTGACCAGTATAGTAGAATAGTATAATATTTTCTATTTACAATAATGATGATGTAAATAACGAATCAGTTGCTGAATTACCTGTAGAATTACTTAAACATGTTTATAAATATCACATTTACCTTAACAACAACTACTGGGGGCTTAATTCACATTTATCAGCTTTTGCCACAAAACAAAAATAGAGCCGTAACACTGGCTTACTTGTGGATGTGTATACTAGTGAACTGGGGGCACTGTACACGGGAGATCCCTCCTGGTTTGCCTGGCACAGCAGCACCCTGCCTACGAGAGAGAGAGAGAGAGAGTGTGGAATCTGGTTTTGGAACACTCAAACTAAACCTGTATTTTTATCCCAAAACGAAAATAAAGCCATAACACTGTGGAAGTACAGTGAAGCAGGGGCACTTTTTGCCCTTTGACTTCAAAACAGAAAGAGCCCCAATGAACACTTACAATCTTATATTAGAAAATCAAAACACAGATTTCCCCTCCCCCAAAATATAAATATCCATTTTTATATGGGGAGGTTGGTGCAGGCTGTGTGCATTCCGTGCATGATGGCCCCTCAAGCAGTTATGCTGCTGTGCTTTATTGCAGCTGCTCTCTCTCAGTCTCTTTCCCCTGTATTTCTAAAGCAGAGGCTGCCTAATTTGCCCCGCTTTTAACTTAGGCAATGCAACCACCCACACCACTTTTCCTGAAAAGAGAGGCTGCTTGAACAAACACAGCAGATAAATCAAGCTGAAAATCTCATAAGTACTGATTATGGAACAGATTTGATCTCGGTCACACCAGTGTAAATTCAAAGTAGTTCCATTGACGCCAAAGATTTACTCGGATTGACACTGGTATGACTGAGAACAAAATATAACTACTACTTATTAAGTTTCCTGCACTTTTGGTATTGCTTGGGTCAGAAATATATGAGAATAACCTCTTGCAGTGGTATATCAAGTATATCAGCCGAATCCAAGAAGTACAGAGGTAAATAAAGGGCAGAAATTCTAAAAGGTTAATGAAAAAAGTTAACCAAAGATTTTGTTTTGGGCAAAGATTCAGCTAGGTTTTTATTTTATTCTTTGATTTGGGTGAAATTGAGTCAATGCTCTGCCTAGTTCTACATTCCTACCTCTAGATCTGCCTGGGCAATCTTATGAGGGACTGAATATTGACTAGACATGAAGAAAACTATCCTTTCACCTCTCTTTCAAGCCATGTCGAGAATAAGGCCCAGTATAGGGGTAGTATGAGGACATATGGCCTGTGCTACATCAATTTTGTAGTTATTGTAGATACTTCAGGTTTTTAGTATTGTGAATTCTGTGCCTTCATAATAACTGAATTCACTTTAAAAACTAAAATACATTGGGCCAATTTCTGCATTGATTTATAACCCATGCAACCCCACTGAGCTCAACAGGACAGATTTTGGACAAGAGTGTGAGTGACAAGTTGGGGAACCTGTCTTTGAACTTAGCAATTCTGATTGATGTCATGAAATTGTTTTGATGGAGTAATTTTATCATGGAATGTCTTTATATGAACTGGAATCCACTGGCTGACAGGGTCTTCCAGACCAGGGTCAATAAAGAGTCATTAACCTTAATGATTGTGCTCTGACTGGGTATACTATGGAATTCACCTGAGTAAGGAAACAGTTTGACCAAATTTCTCTGCAGAGAGCTGGTGAAACAGAGTGGAAAATCACCACCAGCAGAACAAAGAAACTAGATATTGGCAGAGCAAGACTAGAAGTTTGGGCAGAAGAGGAAGACACGGGCATGCTTTCATGGCAGGACGGGCTGGTTTAACTGAGGAAGCAGCAAAATTCAGAGAAAGCTAGCTGATCTAGAAAGGCTCCATGATTCTGAAGAGATGGCTCCTGGGCACACCAGAGGACTCTGCCTAAGCACAAGGAACTCTGCAGAGGAAACCGAGACAAGGAAAATGGATACAGGTGGGTTTATTATTTTGTCTAGTGCAGTGTCTCTTGTGCTGCTAAGTAAAGAGTAAAATGTGTTAAGAATCCTGTGCAAAGCCTGAATGTCTGTTTGCTTTCACTATTATGCGCCCCTCAAGTGTTAAACTGTAAATCCAGAGCACACACATGGCTGGAGTTCTAGAAGAGAGTTCTTACGTCATGGAGGTGGGGGGAGGATGTACTAGTCCCAGAAGCTATGCTGTTTGACCGCAGGGTCCCAGCTCCCACGGAGGGATACTAGACAGGAGAATAGGTGCACCCTCGGGGTGTGGAAAGACCCCAAGCCAGGGGCAGTGCCTGGACTCTGTTCAGACTCAGGAGGCTTAAAGCACATGGGGCCCCATGAAGTAGTCTCTAATCACAACTGCCTGGGGAATGTCCAGATCGAGGAGGAACTCTGACAGGGTTGTGTGTGTCAGATGGTGTCCTGTGTAGACAGACTTTTCAAAGGCTAAATCTAAATAATATTCTTTTCCCACCAAAAGAAAATGCTAGATAGGTTTCCTATGTAGAATTTGGATACCCCCCGGAACAATTAAGAAGTATTCCAAACCTAAAGTCATGACCAGACCAAATTCTTTTTTAAAACTTATTTTTTTTTAACTATTAACCACCTCTAATTATTGGTTCCAGCTAGGATAGGAAGCAGAAATACTTGGAATACCGTGAGAAAAAAACAATCCCTGTGATATAATCAACTTAGCAAAAACCAGGAAGTACTGGAAATCTCATGAGAGAACCTATTATCATTGTAAGTTTCCCAGCTCATGGGACTCAGTTAAGTAACACAACTTTTGTATATTTGTCTGAATTGAACATCCTTGCATTTTGTGATTCACCAATTACAAGTCTTAAAGGGATGTGATAAGGTTAAATTTAGCCCAAAACTTAGATTTTGTAAAAACAAGCTTATAAAAACAAAGACCAACTAAAATATAAAATATAAAATTAATTTAAAATAAAAATTAAAAAAAAAAACAAGTGTAAACTGTTTTTAAACAAATAAATATTCCCACAGAGGGCCACAATTAAGCAAGGTATCCCTATTTAGAGTAGCACTTAAGTCAATGGGATTTATACATGTACTTAAGTGCTCTCTTGAATATGAATGTGTCAAACTGGTGTTTGCAGTCTGGCTATTGCAATATTGTGCTACTGCAGGAACCTGAAAACAAAATTGACTAGAAACGATAAAGAAAAATGAATCGGATTAGTCTTTTAATATTGTCCAAGGTGAGCAAAATGCAAAAAAATAAATGAACAACATACACGCAGGAAATCGTATTAGATATTAAAATTATTTCAGCCTTAATAACCTTAGCTAGTATTAGAAATACAAGATAGAAGATTTACTTTTTTAAATTAAAATATTTATAAACATGAAAGCATCCCTTTCATTTTCTTGCTTACAAAATTTTGATATTTGGATCCCATTCTATATAATCTAATAGCTCTCCCATCAATTATGTCTAAATTACCTTGATTCTGTTTTTTTCAGAGAATATCAAAGGTTTTCCAGTCAACACCTTACCTCTTCTAAGTTGTCCATGATTAAAGAATTTTTTATCGCTGTTAGCTGCACTGATATAGATGAAGACTCTCTTGTTTTCACTTTGTACAACTATATGGATTTAGTTACATTGCTACATTTCTCTCAAAAAAAGAAGGTGCCTACTTCATTTATGTAACTAAATTGCACTTATCTAATTTTATTTTTAAAGTTTAGCATTTCAACTAACATATAAATTTAAGCTAAGTATCCAAGTTATTATTACTAGATTTCTTTTGACAGATATTACAGTTTTATTAGGATTAACTCAAATGAGGGCTCAAGATTCTTGAAGTGTCTCATTTTGGCATTAAAAGTACTTAAATTGCAGAAAACATATATAAGAGAAGATTTAATTATTTTACAGTAAATGCCTTGGGAAAAACTTCAGTGTACTGGAGGCAATTTACAAAATCCCAATGGAATAAATACCACATTTCCTCTAGAACACTAAATCCTAGTAGAACCTAATAAAGGCACCTTGATTTTCTATTTCTTTTTATAAGAAAGCAGATTCTAAAAATAGCTCTCAACAGATCTTTTCTGTGTAAAACTGTTCTTTGAAAAATCCACCTCTACCTGGATATAACGCTGTCCTCGGGAGCCAAAAAATCTTACCGCGTTATAGGTGAAACTGCGTTATATCGAACTTGCTTTGATCTACCGGACTGCGCAGCTTCGCCCCCACCCAGAGCGCTGCTTTACCGCGTTATATCCAAATTCGTGTTATATGAGGTCACATTATATCGAGGTAGAGGTGTACTGTGCAAGTATTGGACATAAAACAAAAATAATACATTCACACAAAGGTTTATTTTAATGCTGCACTTTCCTCCACTTTCAGTGAATTTGATGCCAGTTTTTCATATAGAGCAACCAGAAATCTGCATTTTCTATGTGTCTTTCATCTGGGCAACTACCACATTTGCACATAGAAAGCAAATGACTATTGGACTAGGGGAGCACACTACATCATTAGGAGATACCCTCTGTTGAGTCCAACCACTGAGGTCCATGGGCAGAGGGCCCTTCCACTACATTGACCTACCTAAGGATCGAGCTGGTCACAAGGGCATGCATATCGCGGCTCCCTCAGGATAAGCTTCGGGAGCTATTGGGATTGCTCAGGAGAACTGTAGGAGCCAAGAAACTCACATTACGAGACCTGCAGTACACTATGGGACACCTGAATTTTGCCTGCAGGTTTGTTGCCCTGGGGCATTCTGTGCCCGGCTTGCAGTGGCAACAGCAAGAATAGCCAGGACATACCATTATATACCAGTTATTAGAGAGATGAAGGAAGACTTAAGGTGTGGGAACAGTTTTTTAGTCAATTTAATGGGGTGTTGTGATGGAGGGAGGAATGGTTATTAGAAGCGGGTCTGAAAATCCATTTGGATGTTTCAAGAGGCTTTGAGCAGTTTTACCAAGGCAGGTGATGAAATGGCCCACTATCTGGACACAAAATGGGGTAGTACATGACATGACTTTCCTGGAATTTTTTTCCCATTTTAGTTGCAGTGCTTATTTAGGAACCTGAGTTGGCTTAGTGGTGCTTCTGGTGCAACAACCTGGTGGTGGTACATGTTATGAATTGCCAAACTTCCATATCACACAGGGTCATGAAGGTAGTGAGGGCATTTGTGCTACAAAGTTTAAGCTTTAACATCTGTTTTTCTTCAAAGCACTTGCCTGGGGTGGATAATGGCATAGCAGATGCCTTGTCTCATTTTCAGTTTGACAGATTTCAGGGGCTTGTACCATGAGCTAGCGACGAACCTGAGCGGATGCTGCTGGTGCTACAGAGCCTGGGTGTAGGATGTTGTCAGCGGCACAGAAATCTTTGACTCTGAGCACATGGCTGAGCTATGAAGGAAGTTTTAATGAATTCTTCCAATTTCAGGATATGTAATGCTAGTCACCAATATGGCCCATCTCAGAAGGGCGGGTGCTGCAGTACATGGTCATTGGCAACCCAGGTGCTGGTGTCCGCAACGATCCTGGCATAGTGCAAGGTGCAACCAAGTACTTTTGCGGGGATGGGGTTCACCTGTCAGACTTGGAGGCTGACACGTTTTTGGCCACTATAAAAAAGGCCACTGGGAGATGTCTAGGAACTCGACTGGGTGGGAGAGGTAGCCAAGCTAATTGCTGGCACCTCCTTGTGGCAGATATCCAGTGCAGGTACTCCATAGGAAAGGCATCCAGTGACGAGATACATAGCCTGGTAAATGACCTTAAAAGGAGGTGCTTGTTAAAGGAATAAAACAGAGAAAGAGGGGGTGTGGAAGTCCTATGATTGGTTTGGCAGGGAACCAACCCCCCTTCCTGAGAGCCCAACATTAACTCTCCTACAAGGGGGTGTGGATGGTAACATCCAAGCCATGGGTTGGCTGGGGGACATGGATGGAAAATGAAGGGGAGCTGGTGGAAACCCCGGGTAGTTATTTGAATGAACATGGAGTTGCCTGCACTGTACACTTATCTGCCAGGTATTTCCAGACATCTAATAATAAAGTTGCGGCCTGATTAAATCCATATACAGTGTCTCCTGTTCTTTTTTCAGTATAGCTGGACAACCTCCACTCAGTCCAACCACTTAAGTCCATGGGCAGGCAAATAGACCCAGGAATGGGACTCAATTAGGCTAAGAATGTTTAGGGGATATTTTATATGCTCTGAGATTCCCATCAGAGGGTTCACCAGAAGGTCCATAAGACAGATCAGCAGCCACAAGAAAACTTAGCTAACCAGGCTGCCAGTGTCATGGTAGGGCAGGAAGTAGTGTGGTCTGATCAGTAATAGTTTAGCTAGTCTATTCCAACAGATGTGTCTGATGCACATATTTTGCCTAGCCACATCCCATGCTAATTCTGCACTATTTCTTGGACTCCAAGAGGATCATGTGGTATGATGAGATGCCAAAAACCATGCCAAGTTCATACCTGTCCTCCTGAATATTTTCACATGCAACCTATGATTAAGAAAGCATTTCCATTATAAGACCCTCTGTTCAGGTTGCTATAGTTCTTTTCTAAGAAAAATCCTACTCTTTGGGCTAAAATTTCTTGAGCTTCTGCACAGTACTAAGGGGTTTGTTTCATTATTTTATAGTTGGAAAAATCAATTCTTGCTATTTTTGAGATATGAATATTTTTCTAAATAGTGTTTTGAACAAGCAAAGCATTTTTCAAGGGATTGTTTTTAAATCGCTTAAATAACTCAAAAAATGGCTTTTTACTAAAAGTTCAAACTTATTATGAATTTAACCCACAGAAGCCTGGTCAACATTAGGGAAACTTCCCACCAAACTGTAACTGGTTTTATAACAGTTCAGCTAAAACAATTTTATATCCAGTTGGAGTTCTGGGGTAGACCACGTTCCAGGAAGTGTAAACCATTTTTATTGAACCAGTTTCAACAGCACTTTCAACACTACATTTGCAAATGGTTTTATGATCAATTCAGCTGAACCTTTTTTTAAAACTGGTCAGAGTTTGAGGAAATTTTCCCAGTGTAGTTCAGGCCAGAAATTCCTTTCACCTATTGGAAGATTTTTTTTAATACAAATAATGATGCTGTGTTATCACTGTAGAAAACAACCCACAGACAGTAATGAATGTTTTCACCTTTAAGATTACCTTGAAGATGTATGCAGGTAGTCAAAAAGGAGAAAGCATCATTTTATGTTTGGCCCACAAACTAAATTAAAACTGTCTTGCTTTCTATCTAACTTATCTCATTTGTTATGTCCTTAAATATCAGCACACATTTTGTAACTGTTATCTTGCCCCCTTGACCTCCCCTTTGAAAACTAACAGTTTTCAATTATGAATATCTCTAATAGATTCTACATACAAGGCCATTAAAAAAAAAACATTTTTACCTCACATGAATAGCTAAGTATTCCCTTGTACTTCTCCATACTTGCTGTAGGAAAAACAAAATTTGGAATACAGCAGTAGATACTGATGTTATCTATCTGCAGATTCTTATCAAATTACCCAAAGTGACTGTATAAAACTGACAGACCCCAGTCGGCGGGCGGGATCAAACCTGGGAACCTCCGGAGCTAAATGCATGAGCTAAAAGCCATTTGGCCCCTAGCTAAGGCTGTAGAGCAGACTCATTAACCTTGCTCTCCAAGTGGTCTCAGTGCCACTAGATGAGACAGAGCACCACACCCAGGAGGTGTGTGGGTTATAACTGCACCCAAAAGTTGAATTCCCTATGTGGGACGCAGCTACCCCTATCATCACAAGGGGATGAAATTCACATATACCTGCAGCAAGAGAGGCAAATGAAAACCGTATTTATTATTCATTCAGTCTATTTAGTTATCTAGATATAGTGCATTATTGCTGTAGCTGCTAGATACACCGCTACCTCAATATAATGCGACCCGATATAACACGAATTCGGATACAATGCGGTAAAGCAGTACTCCGGGGGGGGGAAGGGCTGCGCACTCCAGTGGATCAAAGCAAGTTCAGTATAACGCAGTTTCACCTATAACGTGGTAAGATTTTTTGGCTCCTGAGGACAGCGTTATATCGAGGTAGAGGTGTACCTGTTTACAAAGTTAAGTACATAACTTCTATTAAGTATCAGAGGGGTAGCCGTGTTAGTCTGAATCTGTAAAAAGCAACAGAGGGTCCTGTGGCACCTTTAAGACTAACAGAAGTATTGGGAGCATAAGCTTTCGT
>NC_048307.1:27153986-27168986 GCF_013100865.1 Trachemys scripta elegans
GGGGGGGGGAAGGGCTGCGCACTCCAGTGGATCAAAGCAAGTTCAGTATAACGCAGTTTCACCTATAACGTGGTAAGATTTTTTGGCTCCTGAGGACAGCGTTATATCGAGGTAGAGGTGTACCTGTTTACAAAGTTAAGTACATAACTTCTATTAAGTATCAGAGGGGTAGCCATGTTAGTCTGAATCAGTAAAAAGCAACAGAGGGTCCTGTGGCACCTTTAAGACTAACAGAAGTATTGGGAGCATAAGCTTTCGTAGGTAAGAACCTCACTCCCTTGCATCTGAAGAAGTGAGGTTCTTACCCACGAAAGCTTATGCTCCCAATACTTCTGTTAGTCTTAAAGGTGCCACAGGACCCTCTGTTGCTTTTAACTTCTATTAAATTATGCAGGCAAACCATCAGAAAGTGAACAAAAGCTGAACAGAATATCTGTGTCCTAAAACACTCCTATCACAATCTTTTTATTTTAATCAGTTGTGTCAATCTGAAAGTTCTGAAGTTTACATGAATTCCATGATCACCATTTCCCTTGTCTCCCACCACAACTAATAATAATAATAATAATTAAACTCTGTTTCAATATGTCAAATTTCCTCCTGCTGTTTGTCCTTTCTCAATACAGTCTACTCATCATTCTTTCATCTCTGTATACATAGCAGGAATTATTATTTTTACACTCCCAGTTTTTCCCTTTTATTCTGGTAGTCATACCTGATGTAGGACACTGGAAAGTCAGTTTTGCTCCAGGATACACCAATAAAATGCTGTGAAAAATCAAAGAGCCATAAAACAACCACTGGCAGATCTTCAGTTGATATAAATTTTCATAGTTCCATTATCTCAGTGGAAATATGACAAAATATATCAAATGAGGTTCTGCCCCTCAACTCTGTAAAGGATGAATCAGCTTCCCCACTCACCAGCTTTTTAAAGTCCTAATCCTGCAAGGCATTGGGCACTACAGTGATAGCCCTCAGCTATCTCCACGAGTTTGGTTTAATTGTTGTTTTTTTTCCACCTCATCCACCCAGCATTTCTGGTTCTCTTGAGAAAAGCATCAGTCGATCATTAAGGATTAAGTAGCCTGGAGCTAAGCAACGATCAGTGTGAGCCACAATGTATAGAAGAGGACCAAAAAACTATTGGAAAAAGCCTGGGCATATGTCACTGGAGATAGTGCACAGAGCATGGAAAATGACTGAAGAAAGTCATAAAGGCTCAGCTGCTGTCCTGGAAGCAGTCTGGGGAGTACTGGAAACAGCACATCAGTAATTCTTTACTAACTCTAATCTATTATGGTTTCCTTTTAAAACAACATTCAACTTAAACTTAAAAATACAGAACATTTAATCACTGGACTGTTATTATAGAAGGGCACCGTCACCTCCTGAGCACGCCCTTGTAGCTGAGCATGGCATTGCTACGGCCTGCCTCTGTTTCTCCCCTTTTATGAGATAACTCTGAGGTGACTTAAACAGCCTGGTCAAAGAGAAGCCAAAGATTCTACTTTGCAGCAGTATCTCTCTCTTTAATAAAGCTTTCTAAAAGGAGCACTTGTACGTGGGTTTAAAGGCTCTTACTTCAGAGCCCCGATAAAACTCAGAAGTCCTACAACAAAAAAGTCTTTAGGTTTCAGCAGCAGCTCCTTCTGCTATAAGGCCTCAGGCTTCTCTACTGCATCAAGAGCTCTGTAGTCTTTCCCTTGTTTATTCAGAGTGTCTCCCAGGCATCCCTACATGGAAAGCTTTTGTAGTCTCTTTCCTGCTTGTTCAGAGTCTCTTCAGGCCTCCCTGCCTATAGAGCTTTTACCTAGTTCAAACTCCCTAGGAGCTCCCTTCCTTTAGAACATCCTTTCTCCACAGGAACTTTTTTTCAAGTGAGCTCTCCTAAACTTATGATTAGGCCCAGGTGTGCCTTACTTAACTGCCTTCTAGCTAGTTAGGCTGTTAACTATTCACAGATGGACCTGGGTTGGCTTATTCCCTTCAGTGGAGCCTGTCAGTGTAAGCTGGGCCTTTGACTCCCTTAAAGGGCCAGCCCTGTGACAGTTATGCAGTAAAAAAAAAAATAATAATAATAATTCAAATTCAAGATAATTATACCTTTTTTTGACTTGATGGATATACAACATTTTTTTAAAAATACACTCCCCTTTATTTAGGGCTACATGCTGACTTCTTTACAGAAAAATAAATACCTTAAACAAATGATGTGGGTAGATCTCTATCCACAGGGCATCAGAACTACTAAAATTTGCTGTTTGATTTTTGTTTGTGACCTGGCTTTAGGAAGTATCTGTAGTTCTGCACTTGAGAAACACGAAGTTGCACCAATAGCTAGCCCCATGTCTGGTGCCAGATCCTCATTAGCGGTTTTTCCTCCATTCAGAGTGACTCATTCTGTCTTGAAAAAAGACTAGCTCCCTACTGATTTTCTTTTTTTAGGTGTATTATGCTGCTGCTTTTTCTGGCGGTGAACAGCATTGTATTCATTCCTAACTGACACACCCCCAATGGATAATCTGAAATTATTATTCAGCATGGATTATTTCAAACATGCCACACTCCACAAATGTTTTCCAGAAACATCTAACAGAAAGGCTACTGTTGTGTAACAACATTATATGCTAGTTTGTACAATCCTTACTGACTTGGATGAACAATTACCAGTACTTAGACAAGAAGTCCCATTTGTAGTTCTCACATTAAGTTCTCACTTAAACAAGGGTTGCAAAATCTAACCCTTGGTTATTAATATATGTATAATGTGGCATGCCCTGGGCTTTAATAGGGTTGAAAATATATTGCCTGTTCAACAACAGAGTATCTTTTACATGTTTTCTACATCAGATAATTAGGATCCTTCTCCAAACAGAATTAAATTTATTTTTTAGATTTATAACTCATGCCCCATCACGTCTCAGATGAAGACATTACATTGAAAAAAGTATTTTTAGTTCTTTTCTAAAGAGAAAAAAGTGACATCACCCCCAAATTACCCATCTCCGCTGCACTATCTGCAAACAAACACTTGAGTCCAGAGACTATTCTTGCCTTAAAGACAGAAAAACCTCAGACAGCCTTCTCTTGGTGAGAAAATTACAGAGTTGAGGACTCCACTGAGAACCTTATCCCAATCAGTTAAACATAGGAGCTTTTAGTCCAAGAATTACAGTGGAATGAGGGAAGAAAAGGGGGCCCATAGGTAGCCAAAGGCCAAGTCAAGTACTGTAATGTTTTATAAATCAAAGTCAAGACCTAATATTGCTGCTGGAAGCTAATATGAAGCCAGTTCAGTTGATTATGAAACAGCCAATTTTATATATTCCTTGTGGCTTTTAAGAAGCCAAGTTCTGCACCAACTGTAGTTTCTAACTGATCCCTGGGCATAGCCCCATGTAGAGTACTTTTGTAATAATCCAATATAAAATAATTACTTGTGACCGCTAAGGTGCTTCCTGAGGTCTATCAACGCTACTACGCTATTGAGACCATGACCTTTCCCCCCATCTCTTCTCTGTCAGTGATGTTGGTCTCCATCATGCTCTAGTTCATTATTGCTTCAATCACCTTTGCGCTTTCTCTCCTGCTGCTCTTTATGCTATACATGGGAGAAGTTCCTTGTAAAAATTAGTGAAGCCACTACATTATCCTCCTTAAAACTCACTTCCATTGTAATATCTACAGAACACTTGACAATGGATAGGTAACAAGTGAGCTGACACTGATAATTGTTATACAATACATCACTTGTACCATGTCCATCACTCCTTCTCTGTTTCTTTTTAGTCACATACTAAAACTGTACAATTTTTGTTGTGTGTACAGGGCCCAGCACAATGGTGCCCAGTCTCAGATTCTAGGTGTTTCCATAATAGAAATAAAAATAATAGCAGCAATGGTGTACTGTACAATAATGGCCATGTGGCAAGCATGTCACTGATGTCATGCCATCACACCTGGTTTATGCTTATGAATTTAGGCTAGGCCATGACACTGTTAGCTTGTAGGAAAGTGGTGCTGGCATAAAAGGAAAGATGCAATATGTCTCTTACTTCATTGGCATGCACGCCACAGAGCACAAAATACTGCAACCACATCTTACATGTAGTGTAAGCCATTTCCATCATACATACACTCATGATGAAGAATTACAGGAAAACTGAAATTTCAAATAATAAATAACAAATTGATTTAATCAGCCCCAACCATTCTCTCAATTATAGCTAAATAGAAAACATTCCACCAATAAAAACCTCAACTGTCACATAAACCAGAATATACCATGAGCTGACTGTCTACAAACTTGAAATTCGTTTGTTATTGATGACTTCTTATATCTCATGAGGTCATCAATAACTCATGAGAGAAGTACATGATGCATCCTTTGTCAGTCTAGTGTAAATCCTCTCACATCCTATTCATATACTACCACCAAATGACTCCAAGTTTGAAAACAGGTTCTGAAACAGTGTGAGAAGGTGAAAGGGAATGGAGCTAGCAGCATTTCAACAACTGCAATTGTCCTACATAGAAACTTTACTACAGCTGAACTTGACAGTGTGTACGTGTCTGTACCACACACACACATACACACAGAGACACACAGATTTTCAGAAGTGCTGAGAACTCATAATTCCTCAATTGAACTTAATGGGATTTTCAGGTGCTCAGCACCTTTGAAAATCAGGCCAATACTTCTCACCTCTTCATCTAGTTACAGTAGAATTATTTCTACTGTTTAGACTGAAAATGGTCTTCAGGCTCAAAAGTTAGCATTCAGAACTCCACTTCTAATTTAAACTGAGTCTTGGTTGTATTTGCCGTCTTTGGGTTTTAAAATAAAGTAAAGTAACACATGATTTATCTGTGCTATACCACCCCTTAACAGACAGTTAGAAACACAACTGCTTCATAAGAGGTACAGTTTGCTCTCCTCTACAATAGTCAGCCAGCTCTGTGGGCTGAAGTTCAGTGAGGGCTACTGCTGTGCCTTCTTCCTCACCCTTTGGGAGTGGTTAGTGATGCTAGGTGAGGGCAAAGACTGCAGGCTCACTAGAGTCTGCATGGAGGCATGAGGAGCTGAAGAACCTTTTGATTTCTGCTTTATGTAACCTGGCAGTGTCAGAGCACAATTTAGTCCTCAGTGACATGCCCAAATCATAAAGTGAGTCAGACACAGAACCAAAACGACAACTCCTGTCTCCCAGGATAGGTCTGCACAGAAGCTGGGAGGGGTAATTCCTAACACGGGCAGACATACACGCACTAATCCTACTCATGCCAGTGCTGTGACCCTGGCAAACCAGGTGCCAGCTCATGCTGAAGCCCCAGGTCAATTCAATTGTTTATTAGTACAGATCAAAGTGATTGTTAAATGTATAAGAGTGTATTAGGTGTTTAAACCTCATGGAAACTAATGGAATGATATTTGCATTGTTTTCACTTTTATAATGTATATAATGTATAAGCAAACATTTGTTATAATATAATAGCAAACATTTACACTGTAAAAAGCAACAGAGGGTCCTGTGGCACCTTTAAGACTAACAGAAGTATTGGAGCATAAACTTTCGTGGGTGAATGCCCACTTCATCAGACACAAGACTGGGCATTCACCCACAAAAGCTTATGTTCCAATACTTCTGTTAGTCTTAAAAGTGCCACAGGACCCTCTGTTGCTTTTTACAGATTCAGACTAACACGGCTACCGCTCTGATAATTTACACTGTAAATACTCGTGTAATTTATTAACCCATCAGACAAGAAAAAAGCCTTGTGAAATGCAAATGAAGAACTTTAAACAGAAAACTGCTAATTTCAAAGCAAGTATGTGATGATCAGAGGTCAAAGACTCAAAATGCATTTCTCACTTTCCATCATCAAAGGACCCCCACCCCTCTCCTCAGGTAAGAGACACTGTCAGCTTGTTTTCTGTGAGAAGAACCTATAAGAATGGACTCAAGGAAAGATCCTTCATCTCTGGATTGTTTAGATTCTAACAGGGCAGAATAACTGAACGAGAAGACAGAGATTCCCCAGAGTTATTCTGGGTGGCCCTGAGAGACTTTTGGGAAACCAGCGGATTACTACATCTCTGCTACCATTTGGATTTATAAACTGTGTCTCACGGTACATATATTGTACCTGCTTTAACCTCTCAATAACTCTCATTTCCTTTTAGCTAGTTTGTCTGGGAGGCAAGATAGACTGGAGTGTCTGAAGAGACTGTGACTCTTATGGTAAGACTGGAATAGTGATCCAGGAGTTCACATTTGTCACTGGCTTGGTGAAATCTAATTACAGAACACACTACCAGCCTGGGGAGTCTGCTCTGAGGTAGGCCCTCACAGCTGTGAGTCACTCCAGACAGCAGCGTGACAGGTGCCTAAAAATAGCAGCATGGCCACAGTGGCACAGGCAGTGGCTCAGGCTAGCCGACTCCATACATACCCGGGGACTGGGCAGGATTATACTTCAGTGGCTAGCCCATACTGCCGTGACCAGACTACTAT
Source organism: Trachemys scripta elegans (assembly GCF_013100865.1). Lineage (NCBI taxonomy): Eukaryota > Metazoa > Chordata > Testudines > Emydidae > Trachemys > Trachemys scripta. The sequence continues at coordinate 27,160,505 of NC_048307.1, forward strand.
TTTGGGGCGCTAACTTGAGCAGAGCTAGGGCATGTCTGTCTATCCTTGCTGGGAAGATCACTTCCCTGTTGTGTACCCAGAGTCCCCTTCCCTCACCAACTGACAATTCTGCTGCCTTCACAATCAAAAAAATATTCTGAATAATTGTAACTACCCCTGACATGTGATGCATGATCCCTGCTTTTTTTTCTGTGCTTGTTCACTTGGGAAATTACAGGCCCTGGAATTGCAGAGGCACATGAAAACACTATGTAATGGTGGGAAAAAAAATATAGAAACATTTCTTAACTGAAAGATCCACTTTCAGTTAAGTGCAAGAATTCCATTTTTCCCCCCCAAACAAGTTTCACAAAGAAAAAAATGTAGAGAAAAACAGAAACTTCTGTACCATTTTAAGCCTGTTTCAGAAGGCAGCCTTAACTCTGTAATAAGTAAATAGACAGCAGTGTATTTTGTAAAAAATAATGAAATCTTGGTCATTTGAAACCTCAGTGTAGGAGGAGCTGGTATTAAATCTTCGCTGAGTAAATACAATGGAGAATCTGTAATCTGGTACCCTGAAAGGGGGAGACAATGCTGGAGAGGAAATGGAAGGATAATGAGTTAGCCATGCATTCTGAATATAGTTCAACATCTTATTTAGTATGAATGACAACTTTGAGCTACTTTAGGATTAGGCTGGCAGATATAAGAAGGATCTGACACACAGCAGAGTTGTTTTTCACTCTAATAAACTATATTAATGATATTACATCATATTTTAAAGCCGTTGGTTTGCCTAAATGTCCATCCTCTGCAACTGATCTTTTTTCTGGCTTTGTTTTTCCTCCTTTAATCAGAGCTATGCATTCATGTGCATAACTGTAATTAACTTCTAACATGGTAAATACCCTCCACTCATCCCTGAATAAACAATTATTTTAATGATCACCTTGTCTTTTATTTTATTCTGAGAGATTCTTTTAAGGGTATCACTCTCCATATATTACTACTATTTTTAGGATTACTGTCATGCCTGTAATTTGCTAGCCACCTTCCAATCATACAGGGCTCCGTCCTTAGGTCCAGTCTATATGATAGGGTGGTGAAAATGTATCTGTATGCCATCTTTGTGATCCCAGAGTTCTCAGAGTTTCCAGGTTTCATCCTGTTACTTTGCAAGTGCTCAGAAAATGAATGACTTTCACTGATTTTAGGAGCTGCAACCTCACTCTTACTCCTATATTAATTCTGAGGAACATTCCTAATTTAAAAATGTAGGTATACTTGGGCTGCAAGTAGCAGTAGCCTCAAAAAATGCACGGTTGGGAGTTATAAAAGCTACTTAACTGTGGGTGAATGTAAAAATATACCCACAATGCTGAAGTTAAAAACAAGACAAGAAAACTACAGACCTGGTGACTAACATGATAATGAAGAGGAGCTATGATCAACAGGAAGGAAGTAGAGTTCCCTCTTGATTAGGATGCTACAGAGTCTGACTCTGGATAGGTTTATTGTGTCTAGCTAATTAATAAATGTGGCAAGGAAAATTATATATAAAAAAACACATGCAAGCTAAAATAATACGTTTTTGAAACATTTCTACAGCATAGAATGACATCATGTCCACTTGATATATTTTTATGACCCGCACAGTACAGAAAGATTCTGAAGAATTCAAATGTTAAATTAAAACAAACCAAAAAAAAGTTAGTCTTCTTAGTGGCAAAGATAGCCTGCCAAACATAAATCGAGGGTACGTAATGCAGTGTTTCTTCCTGTATCTGTGAACAGCCTGAAACAATGTCTGTGGGAGATGTAAACTCTGCAGCCACCATTAATCTGAAAGGGGTGTTATCTCTAAAGCCTAATGAAAATATTATCTTCATCAAATTAACACTTTCATTACTAACCATGTTTACACATGGATTGGGAAAAAGGGGGAGTGATGACCAAATGTGGGATGCGAATTGGGAGATGTTACGTTAAAGGGGAGAAAGGCAGTGGGGAAAAAAGGAAGAGACACATAAGGACAGGCAAGATAGTTGAGAGACAGAGAAATGAGGAGGGGGGGGTAAGAAAAGGATAAAAATGCTGATTCTAATGATGAGCATATTTCCCCATTAAGTGAGGCTAACAATGCAATAAGGTACTGAATAACAATAAATCATATTAACTACAAGCTTCGTTATTTATGTAAAAGCCCTATTTTCCACTTGATCCCTGTGTAAACCTGCCTCTAATGTTGTTGGCAATTCTCCTGTAAGTTTGAGAGAGCATGTGGTCTTAAATTCACACACCAGCCCACAGAACATGATTAAAATTGGAATTCAGTTCTCTTCACAAGAGAGTTTGATATCCCTGACCTAAATGGAATACCTCCTCCTTTAAAACTAATCATATTATGTAGCTCAGTTATAGGTAAATGTACATGTGTGCTTGGTTCCATTCTGCATGCTTTATCTTTGGGTCTAGAAGGAGCATGTTTATCTTACAACCAAAGAAGCAAGGGAAGGACTTGCCGCCGAAGAATGAAGCGGTGGTGGTAGAGCTGCCGCCGAAGTGCCGCCGATCATGGCTTTTTTTATTGTTTTTTTTCGCCGCTTGGGGCAGCAAAAATGCTGGAGCCGGCTCTGCTCATGACTGCTCCTGTACCTCTTTTACTCCCTGCCCCATCTTTGTTCTTTGTAACAGTGGCAACCAGTGTGTCTGGACCAGCCTCCCAACCAACGTACACCAAGCACCCTCTTTCCTCTACTTCATAAAAACTAATGAGGTTCCATGGAGCATTTCACTCTGTGTTCATCTTTATACAGGTTACTGTATAACCAAAGAATACAGGTTACTGTATTCTCTGGTACCCATTGGTGCCTTCAGATTAGTAAAATTTGGGGTTTGGGGAATATTTTTGTTGAAAGCAGTGGTCCAAGTTTCATGGATATAGTTCTTTGCTTAGCACATTCCACCAGCTCCTACTGTAAACTTCCCTATAGTTGAGCATGCAAGAATCAAGTCAATGGGAATTCTATAGATTTGGAGGAGAGCAGCATAAAAACCTTATTGTACTGTACTTTATAATTAATACTATGAGGTATACATATACAGGATATTCACATATTTAACATGGAAAGATCTGTTATATTTATGTATTTTTTCAAAAAATATGCAGACTAACACAATGATAAATATATTTTGATTAACCTTTCAGATTTAAATGTACAACCAATTAACTAATTTAATCTCAAAACAAAAAAAAACAAAAAAAAACAAAAAACAGCCGTTGGCATTATTCTTTGAATAATCCTTGTTTAGTTTCCATAATGGTATACATTTTAATGAAAAACTCATTATAACGTAGCATAAGGCATAATTAATTCTGGGTGATTCTTTCTGTGTAAATAGCTAGTACAGATGTTGAATTCCATTTTCTACTGGCTTTATTAATTTTTCATAAACCAATATTTCGACTGTAATGGGTTATAACAGCTCCATAGAAGTTTTAGAAATGCATTAACTGTCACCAGTGTTGTTAATCTAACTGGGATTTTACCATTTGTATGATAGTACTTTAACATTACATTTTTTAAACAGTGGTTAAAGCTTTGTTTTATGCTTTGAAAATGTACATCTAGGTATAATTAACATAAGGGATATTTAAGCAATATTTGGTTAATTTGTCTGTATTTAGAAAACAAATTAGTCTGTTTAACTAATAATGTCCTAGAATAAATTTAGAGGGGAAAACTGCTTAGTTGACAGCAGAGCTCAAAACTAAAAGCATATTGTGATGGAATACACTCCTCTATTCACACCCTACACACTAATGTAATAATCTTTGTATAAGGTATGCCTTGTGAGATATAATTTGAAAACTCATAATTCACTGGTCAGTATTGTACTGATAAAATATGTGTGGCGACATTGTATGTGAAGTTATAAGATTCCCCCATATGAGGTCATTAACACATTTTCAAAACCCCACTGCCCTACCAAAGCAGAATCATCATAGAATCATAGAACTGAAAGGAACTTAGAGAGGTCTTCTAGTTCAGTTCCCTGCACTCAAGGCAGGAATGAGTCAGCAAACAGGTCTGTCCCTACACAAAATAATGTGTGCTTGCCTTAAAGCAGAAAATAGAGTCATCAAGCAGGAAGGGAAAACAAAGGAAGTTCACACAGGTAGAAAAAAAACAGCAGGGATTATCCTTCCACACAGACTGTTTGTCTCCTGGTTCACAGCTGGAAATGTTTTTCAAGAGAGGGATTGAAACTATAAAAAGGAGGGAACACCCCAAGGGACCCCTTCTCTCTCCCACTTTCTGTCTCTGGCATTGTACCTAAGATGACAGATGAAAACAGCAAACAGACATTGGACTGGGGGGGGGAGAAGGGGAGGGGTCAGTAACTTTGCTGGAAACATGTGGTGAGAAATTTTGTTTCAATACAATAGAATTTTGTTAAATTAGACACTAGTAAGTGTTTTATCTTGTAACCATTTTGACTTTTATGTCTCATTACTTATACTCACTTAAAATCTCGCTTTTTATAGTTAATAAACTTGTTTTACCATTTTATCTAATCCAGTGAGTTTAAATTGAAGTGTCTGGGTAACTCTATTTAAGATAATAAATTGGTATATTATTCCTTGAAAGTAATAATAGACTTAAAATATCTGTACTGTCCAGGGGAGGGCTGGGCAGTACAGGACATACGTTTAGAAGGAGAAATACAGGACTGGGGGTGTGTTGGGTTTTCTCTGAAGTATAGCTGAAGCTGGTGAGAGCTAGGGTGTAACTGGCAGGTTGCAATTACACACAGAGACTCGGGGCGTGGCTTGCACGCTGGAAGGCTGTTTGTGAGCAGCCCAGCTGGGAGCTACTATAACTAGGCATTGGAAGGCATTCAGGCTTGCAGGACAAGGCTGACACAGCCCCCAGCTAGCCTGCATTGTACCCTGGTATCTCACACATCTAATCAGATTGCAAAGTAAATTGAAATATATATAGAAAACCACAACATGACTGTACAAAAGTTATGTTTTGCATGTACTGTAGAGTGAACTTTTTATCTGAGGATCTGAAGTTGTTGTATAAATAATCATTAAGGCTTAAAAGATTCTGTGTGAAACATGGCTCATTCACTCATGTAGTGGTGTTTCTAGGACACCCATTTCTGCTAAGCGAAATACGCTGGTGCTCAGAGACTGAAAGATTAGCATAGGGATAAAACCCCAGTGCTCAGACACTGCAGGGATGGGTGCCCTGGAAAGAGAAAAAAGGTGCGATTCCTCTCTCATATAAAGTCTTTCCATTTATTCAGCCATTTCCTGCCTCCCCCCATAATTACGTGCTTACATGTGCTATATTACAATAGTTCCTATGTTAATTATAAACAAATATTCATTTTAAAGCATAAAACAAAGCTACAATGGGAAATTACTTACCAAACTCTACTTCTTTGAAGAGATTATTAAAAAAGGATTTCCACTCTTAGATCTCAGCTTCCAACTGTGAGACAAGTTGGAAGTCTCCTAGCACTTTAAATGCCTTAGTGTTCTGAGGCACTGACAATTGTGAAGGAGCATTAGACCCACCCCTATGTTCCACATGCTGGGGACAAATTTTCAAAGGCAAACATCACAGTTAGGAGTGGGGTGATTAATTTAGAGAAGACTGTAGTATTACTGAGATGGGAGAACCCACTCAAGTGGAGCCATCAGAAGTAAAGAGCAGCATCGGATAAAGCCTGGCACCTTTGGTGACTGTGGTTGGAAAGGAGCCGACTGAGAAGGTTCTGGAGGGAGCTGAGGCAGTTATAACAGAACATGGGGGAGGTAGATGGTTCTCCTGCCCAGCTGGCAGTACCTCAGCAGGCTGAAAATTGTTCTTACCTTTCTTGCAGAGAACCAAGAATGGGAATCTTGTTTGCATAGTGTATTTAAAGAATTATGCTTTAAAAAAATAGTTTCCATGTCTGTAAAATGGGTATAACAATAGTTTCCTACATAACAGAGATGTGGTGAATCACAGAGCTCAGTACCGAAATGGCAGACTGAATAATAAGTAGCTGTTCTTCATTTTTAGCAGCAAATCCTTTACTAAGACATAGAATGCTTAACTATTCCATTATTATTTCACATATGAATACATCGGTCACCTCTGAAAGCTCCCATGTGCTATTTTTCTCTTCCTCACTGCAGGTTATTTTAGTAAAGATAACTAAGGGCCACATCATCCTTTCTCACAGTAAAAGCTTTGGTACAGGACTTTTTCCAAGGGAAACTATACAAGAATTTCCTCACAGAGAGTCCCCTGGATCGTATCATCTGGTGGGAAGTGGAAGGTTTAGCTCTTACCCCCCCCCCCAAATCACTCCCAAATCTGATGGATGCCAGGGAATATGCAGGACGGTCAGAACCATCCAGCCCAAGGCCCTGCACCCCCTGCAGTAGCTGCTTGTCAGAGCAGCTTCAATGGACTCCCTCTGGTAACAGCTTCCCAAGAGGTGTATTAACTTTTCCATGCCATAGCTGCACAGATGACAAAGTGCATCCTTCACAGCCCAACTAGCCCTGGTTCCCACACCTTCCTTTCTCAGAACCCTGGCCCATGTGCAGGGCCCAAGGAAGAGAATAGAAGCCCCACTTCTACACAGAGGGATTGTGATCTGCCTATGAAAGGAGGCAAATCAAGGGGCCTGATGAGGCCCCCAAAATATTATTAATTGTTGTTATTATTATTTCTATTGTGGTAGTACAGAGGAGCCCCAGCCATCAATCAGGACCTCATTATGCTAGGCACAGTACAACCACATAACAGAAAGTAAATAACATGACTTTTCTTTGTAGCCACACTGAAAAAAATCACTAGAGGCATTTAAAAATTAGGAAGATTTATATTTAGGACTCATAAGAACATAGTTCATACACCCCTATGAAAATCTCACAAAAGTATATCATCTCAGTAGCTGCATGAGGAGTCTTTAAACCTCTATTGGAATATCTTGCTGGTGACTTTACCAGTACAGCTTGACTTTTTCCAGGAAAAATGAAACATAATCTAGTTGCATAACTAAATCGGGTAATACTATCTCTAACACCTTAACAGTTCGATTACATCACTAATTTATTTTAACATTTCTTCTTTTTCCACTAGTCCTGTGCCTTTCCCTACACTCACAGATCCATGTGAACCTCTAATACACCATCATGCACAATGGTGCCTAAAGGCTGTAACTAGATAGTAACATTTCTTCATATTTCACCAGAATAATGACCTGTTATCTGAGAGAGATTCATCTACTCTAGACTTCAAGGTCACGTCTGAAACCCCTTTGCCCCCTTCTTGCAAACAGGAATGCTACCAAAAAGCAACCTCTTGTCTGCTCAAGCATGCTCAGAATATTAGCTGTCTAAAGTATCTAGGTCTTTTAGATAGTCTTTAGCTTTCTCAAGTTATGAATATTAAAAAATTAATCTATTTAGGGAATATGGGGTTCTTCATGCCTTTGCAACAATACTGTACATTCTATTAATTATAGTGTAAGAAACCACTCAATTATTCACCATCCAGAGTAAAAAAGCCTTTCTCAGGAGGACTGACAGGTGCAGCGTAGGTCTTAGTTTTGGGGTTAAGACTTGGGTAGTTGTTAGAAAGATTTGCTGCAAGATGCCCTAAGCCAATGGGAAGGGTAGGCATTAAACATATAATATGCCCATGACATAAATAAATAAATAGATAAAAATATGATAACATAAGAACGGCCATTCTGTGTCAGACCAAAAGTCCATCTAGCCCAGTATCTTGTCTTCCAACAGTTGCCAACGCCAGGTACCCCAGAGGGAATGAACAGAACAGGTAATCATCAAGTGATCCATCCCCTGTTGCCCATTTCCAGCTTCTGGCAATCAGAGGCTACAGACAACATCCCTGCCCATCCTGGCTAATAGCCACTGATGGATCCTATCCTTCATGAATTTATCTAGTTCTTTTTTTAACCCTGTTATAGTCTTGGCCGTCACTACAGCCTCTGGCAAGGAGTTCCACACGTCGACTGTGTATTGTGTGAAAAAATACGTCCTATTGTTTGTTTTAAACCTGCTGCCTATTAATTTAATTAGTTCTTGTGTTCTGAGAAGGAGTAAATAACACTTCCTTATTTACTTTCTCCACACCAGTCATGATATTATAGACCTCGATCATATTCCCCCTTAGTCATCTCTTTTCCAAGCTGAAAAGTCCCAGTCTTATTAATCTCTCCTCATGTGGCAGCCATTCCATACCCTTAATCATTTTTGTTGTGCTTTTCTGAACCTTTTCCAAGTCCAATATATCTTTTTTGAGATGGGACGACCACATCTGCATGCAGTATTCAAGATGTGGGCGTACCATGATTTATATAGAGGCAGTCTGATATTTCCTGTCTTATCTTCTATCCCTTTCTTAATGATTCCCAACATTCTGTACGCTTTTTTGACTGCCGCTACACATTGAGTGGATGT
>NC_048307.1:27173986-27271697 GCF_013100865.1 Trachemys scripta elegans
TAATATTTAAAAGAAATAAAATTATTATGGTTATATTTTCCTGTTTTACTATTAGGTGTTAGTCTAAACTACTCCTTAGGCAAAAGTGAATGTGCTGATATTTTATTTTTATATATATATATCAATAAAATAAAAGCCTACATATTAGTGTGCATTTCACAGAGAATTATATTATCTATTATGTAATATCAAATAACAGTCATATACTTGAATGTATTGTTAGGGTAGATCTTAATTTGCTCAGGTTATTGGTAAAAACCTTCATTATAAACTTTTTAATGATTGGCAAGCAATGTGAAATAAATGAACTCATACTCAAAACACTTTGTACACTTTCAACAACAACAAAAGCAAGATAAAATTAACAAGCATAATGGTACTCTTACCTGCATAGAATTCTGGACTATAAACTGCACCGACAACTGGATTTAATTTCCAGCCTACAGCAAAAACACAAAATAACAACAACAACAGAAAAAGGATTGAGTTAATTATAAATAATATTAATAAATATTACATTTCTATATAGAAAATTAGAATATGAAACTGTTACTTCAGGATACTGTAGTTTTAGTGGAAGTTGCATGTAGCTATATAAGTCTGACTTCAGTATTTAGATACTTAGAAGAAAATGATTAAACTGTTTATCTTTAAATATGCAGTGGTCTGGCTATGTCACCATGAAATATAAATGGTGGGAACTGAGGATTGTATAAAATATTGGCTTTTTTTCCAGGAGTGGGGGTATATTTTGTGAATGCTAATGCTCATAAAACACAGATTGGCTAGCATTGGCTCAAGCCAGTAAACAGTGCATTGTAGACATAAGCCACTTAAGCTTCCCCACACAGCTTTCCTACAGCAGTTCAATCCGGAGATGTGAGAACATATCTATTTCAAGCCTTGCCTCAACAAAGACTGACAATTTTTTAAAAAGTGTGACAAGCTACGTGAAAGGTTCCCCCTCACACTCCCATCTTCTCCTGAGTTAACAGGTGCACACTGAAAGCTATCTTATTCTTAGGCCTTGGCTACACTTACCCGCTAGTTCGACAGCTGGAAATCGAACTTCTGGGTTCGACTTATCGCGTCTAGTCTGGACGCGATAAGTCGAACCCGGAAGTGCTCGCCGTCGACTGCGGTACTCCAGCTCGCCAAGAGGAGTACCGCGGAGTCGACGGGGGAGCCTGCCTGCCGCGTGTGGACCAAGGTAAGTTCGAACTAATTCGAACTAAGGTACTTCGAACTTCAGCTACGTTATTCACGTAGCTGAAGTTGCGTACCTTAGTTCGAATTAGGGGGGTAGTGTAGACCTGGCCTTAGTCCACTAAAGCCATTTCACTTGGGACATGAGACGACTTGGATCCCAGGTTTCCAGAGGCAGTGGAAAAATGGAAGAAATCCTAAACAAATCTGTATCCATAGAGTGGTATTTCATATTTGTATAAGACCTTTCATCCGAAAATGCTGTATTTAAAAACTATGATCCTGAATCACTGGAGTCAACTACAGATTTGCCATTGTTTTCATTTTTGAGCAGGAGTGGGGCCTATATTTGGTGTGAGGAACATGGGAATTATCTGTGTTAAATTTTATTAATGTGATAGATAGATAGATAGATAGATAGATAGATAGATAGATAGATAGATAGATAGATAGATNGATAGATAGATAGATAGATAGATAGATAGATAGATAGATAGATAGATAGATAGATAGATAGAAGCAACGGTCTCAAGTTGCAGTGGGAGAGGTCTAGGTTGGATATTAGGAAACACTATTTCACTAGGAGGGTGGTGAAGCACTGGATTGGGTTACCTAGGGAGGTGGTGGAATCTCCATCTTTAGAGGGTTTTAAGGCACGGCTTGACAAAGCTCTCGTTGGGATGATTTAGTTCAGTAGTTCTCCAACTTTTGTACTGGTGACCCCTTTTACATAGGAAGCCTTTGAGTGTGACCCCCCTTAAATATATAAAAAAGTTTTTTTATAATTTATAACACCATTGTAATTGCTGGAGGCAAAGTGGGGTTTGGGGTGGAGGCTGACAGCTTGTGATCCCCCCCATGTAATAACCTCACAACCCCCTGAGGGGTCCCGACCCCCAGTTTGAGAACCCCTGATTTAGTTGGTGTTGGTCCTGCTTTGAGCAGGGGGTTGGACTAGATGACCTGCTGAGGTCTCTTCCAACCCTAATCTTCTATGATTCTAAGATTAGATAGATTATGTCTATATATAATCTATGGGTTTTGTGGTTATTTTACTGATGCATAAAAGGTTTCTAAGAGTTAAATCCTGCAATGAGCCAAAGCACTGGTTGTAAACACAATGCAACTGCCTGCTGCTCATATAGATAATACAAGGAAACCACTATTTGCAGACTGCTTCAGATCCCCTCTGGAGAAATCCATAAACTAATTAAAACCAGGGTCAGAGTCCCAGGTCAGAAAAAAGGTAGTTTGAATTGGATAAAATATGACAGGCACGCACACAGACTTGTGGGGGGTGGGGCTGTCCAAGAGGCAGCAGTTGCAGGAGGCATCCTGCCTCACCCAGCCTCAGTGCTTTTTTGGGGGGAGGAGGGGACGGAAGCGGTGCCTGAGTTAAGCAGAAGCCTGAGTTAACCTGACAAGGAAAGGTTAAGTTTTGGCTAAGACATTATGCATTTAGGCTTTTGTTATTTTTAACTCGTTCTCTCTCCTTGCAATGTTCTATGATAAATAATTCATACTCTCTTTTGAACACTGCTTTTACTAGCTGATCAAAGCTCCTGGAAAGGATTCCATAGCAGAGATGAAATCCAGATGGACCTGCTGGAGATAAATATGTTTAGGCGAGATCGAGGTAAATATGATTGGTAAACAGGGAGTACTGTAGCTCGGGTGATCTAGTTTAGAAGTGGGGTGAACCACCCGATTCCACTCTCAGAGAAGTGTATGCAAACTGCACTTGAAATAAGTGCCCTCACACTTGAAAGAAGTGCCAACAGAGAGACTTAGAGAGATCACAGGTGCAGCTCATCCCTGAACTATAACAATTTGGAATCCCCTTCATCTATCACTGAAATGTAGCCATCTCTGGCATGAGACACAATAAGTGTTTTTCAGAAAACAGCAACTCATCAATGTCAGAGCCCAAGTGATGGGCATTCTTCTATAAAAACAATTCATTGATAAGATAGAACAGATAGTGAAGAACAATACTATATGTTATCTACACTTCAGGGGCCAATAACATAAGCCTAAATATCCAGAATGTAATTACCTAAGTTGGAAATTGGTCAAGCCATGGTGACTAATGATTTTTTTCTTGTGAATTTTCATGAACACCTGACGGGTATTTTGACTGTTGTGTTGCACCAACTTTTCTCCTTAAAGATCCCTGATCAGTGCAGTCCAAAAGATGTGTTATTTGAATGAATTTCAGATCCTTCAGTCTCTGCTGTCAAAGGGGATGATACATATGCTCAGATTTGAACTAACACTAATGGCCACTCAATTTGTCAAAGAGAAAAAAAAATCGTGGCAGATGCAGATCGATGCTCACAGCTGAAAGTCGCACCCATATTTCATTTCCTTCCCATTCCCATTCTGATGGCTGTACCATTGAACTTTTGGAAGCTAAGACAGGAAAGACGTCATACATCATGAAAATAACAACCATTAAACTTTACTTTATCTTGTCAATGAAGTACGTACTGGCCCATAACTGTGGGTTAATCAAGCATGATAGGAGCGAGGAACTGTCAAAGAACCCAGGTTTAGCAGTTGGATGAGGCAAATTCTCCCCAGTGAGTATAATTTGATGCATTTGCCTTATTGTTACAACACTAATCTCCCCTCATGTTGAAACTCTAAAAGCTGCAACTGTGGAAAAAATAAATCTATATAGTCATCCAAAGAAATATAGGTTAAGTGCACTGTAGGGAGCAATCATGTACTGTAGGAAGCTATCCTGATTCGGCAGGAAGATGGACATAACAACATCAAAGGACATTTTCCACTTCTAAGGCCAGATACACTAGTGTGGTGTATCTGCTTTGCTCCATGTTGTCAGTAGATTCTGGCTGTATAGTTGGCATAACTAGCCATGACAGGATCACCCCATTGTAAGGGGATACCCTAGTGGCATAGAGGTTCTTACAACATCTTTCCTCTTTGCTGTTTGCACAGTTGGCATGGCTGGAGGAAAGGGATGTGGCAAGGATACCCCCTCACTGAGCTGATGTTTGGCTGTGGTTTCTGATTCTTAGGAACTAGCTCAGCATACAGAAGTGCCAGTATCAAGGCAATGCAAAGGTGAGTTTTGCAGCACCTCTCTATATCCCTGTCCTGACTTGTGCTACCAGTTCCTTGGTCACAGCTGAAGCCCCAACTCTAATACCACTTATGCAAGCCTGTGTGCCCTATAAGCCCATAGGTTTCGGTCTAGTGCCTTAAATTATAAAATGAGCATTAGACTGAAGAATAAACCTTCCTAGACTTAAATATGGGGCATGATAGGCTAGAAAATCTAAAGATGTCTGAAAGTCACTTTGCCAGACTAGTGCATGTTCCTTACAAGGCAGGTAACTCACAATGAAAAAGCAGCTATATTTCCAAAAGAGATGACAAGCACAAAGTAAGTAACAAAAATCCATCTATCTGCTAGCATAAACTTGCATGACCAGTTGTGGTAGCAATTACATACACCTCCACCTCAATATAACGCTGTCCTTGGGAGCCACAAAATCTTATCGTGTTATAGGTGAAACCACGTTATATCGAACTTGCTTTGATACACCGGAGTGCGCAGCCCTACCCCACCCGCCCCCCGAGCACTGCTTTACCACGTATATCGTGTTATATCGGGTCGCGTTATATCGGGGTAGAGGTGTATTTCTTGAGTAATTAACCATTTGGGGAATTTTTCAAGGTTTTATTTCCAAAAGCTCCAACTCATAAAAAGAACCCCCTTGTAGAAACAAAACTGCATTTGCATATCTGTTAGAAATCCAGGTTTATTCTGTTTTAGTATCTGCTCAGTGTGTGAGTAGTGTGTTCATTATATAATCTCTGCTAACGAACTACTGGTTAGGTGCCTGGGTGAAACATAAAATACAGCACATCGTAATTTTTTAGAAATGCAATCTCCCAAATACCTGATATAACTATACAAAAGACAAAACGGTGTGTGCTGTGACTATATTATGCCTACCACTCAGAGACTCGTACACTTAAAAATCTATCCCCATATGTTGAAAAAAGGACCTTTAAGAATACCTACATATATAAACAAATTATTCCAAGTTATTTGCCTCAGACACAGCTTGCAAATGCTGACACTTATGTAGAGGAGCACATAACATAATATTTATATTTTAACTTTTACATCTCATTTGAAAGATGGCACCTTCAACAATACAATATCCTTTAATACAATCATGGAGTATATTGGTTCAGTGCCTACAAACAGGCAGAGGATTGACAAATATTATCATACAGTTTGTGGATAATTGATATTGAGAATATTAATTAAAGAACCCAAAGTATGACACTGGAAATCATGTCTGTATTTTGTTCCTATGAACATAATTATTGTTATAGCCCAATGTGTTTATTGTGACATTGAAGCACTTATCTACATGTGCTCACTCAGTCAGTCCCAGCAGCTTGCTAACAGGGGTGTGAAGGTGCATGTGGATCAGGCCTGCTGACAGCAATTCTGGGCCCCAGGGCAGAACCGTTAATGGGCCCCAAGCATGCACAAAAATCACAGAATATCAGAGTTAGAAGGGACCTCAAGAGATCATCTAGTCCAACCCCCTGCTCAAAGCAGGACCAATCCCCCAGACAGATTTTTTCCCCAGATGCCTAAATGACCCCCTCAGGTTTTGAACTCACAACCCTGGATTTAGCAGGCCAATGCTCAAACCACTGAGCTATCCCTCCCCCTGACAAGCTGCGCCCACGCATGACATTTGGGCAATGCTGCCAGCTCCATTGCTGGTGCCCAGTGAGCTGCTGGCTGCGGTGCTGGGAGCGCTCTTCTGGAATGGCCATGGCTTCCAAATGCCCACCCAGTAGGGTTGCCAACTGTCTAATCGCACAAATCCAAAGACCGATAGCCTACCCCCTACCTTGCCCCTTTCCTGAGAACACGCCCCATCCCACCCCTTCTCTGAGGCCCAACCCCCTGCTCACTCCATCCTCCCTCCCTCCGTCACTCGCTCTCCCCACCCGCACTCACTTTCACCAGGCTGGGGCAGGGAGTTGGGGTATGGGAGGGGGTGCAGGATGCAGGCTCTGGGAGGGAGTTTGGGTGCTGGAGGGGATCCAGGGGGAGGACTCCGGGAGGGAGTTTGGGTGTGAGGTGAGGGCTCTAGGCTGGGGTAGGGGGTTAGGGTGCAGGAGGGGATCAGGGGTCAGTGTTTACCTCAGGCAGCTCCCAAAAGCGACTGGCACAGCCCTCTGGCAGCGGTTCCCAGGCAGGGGCCCCAGGGGGGTCTCCGTGCGCCGCTGCCCGCAGTTCCCAGCCAATAAGAGCTGCGGAGTTGGCACTCAGGTCAGGGGCAGTGCATGGAGACCCCCGCCCCAGGGGCCACAGGGACGTGCTGGCCGCTTCTGGGAGCAGTGTGGAGCGGAGCGAGAGGGCAGGTCTGCCTTAGCCCTGCTGTGCTGCCGGCAGCAGCTGGGGGCCCCTGGGCCCTTTTAAATCACTTGAGCCCCATGGCAATTGCCTCCCAACCCGTCAGCGGGCCTGTGTGTGATACTTTGAACAAGCACTACAAACTAGGTCATTATGTGGGCTTACATGTCTGATTGCTGATTTTTCCCAGCCGGAGAAAAGATTAAAAATGAGGAACACAAGAGAAGAAGTTCACGAAAAAGCTTCAAATTATGTGGGAAATGCTTTTATCAACACAATTTCAGGAGCCTACATTTCAGGTGTAAAAAAAATGACAATACTAAAAAGCAAGGTAACACATACTCTGTGTGACACCGAAGTAAACTTGTCCCTAAAACACATGATAATATTCATAAGAAGATTGAGCTTCCTTTTCAAGCATCATCCCTAAGGTTGGATTTGATATTTGATTCTTAATAGAGAAAACCCTGTTCCTTAGCCTGTGTCGTAAGATTAATTTAAATATGCACAAAATCATTTATAACAAACCTTCTTTTATCCCCTCTGTCATACAACTTATTGAACAGAAGAGTGAAATCTTCACATGTATATAAAATATTCCAACTTATTGTTAGAAAAAAATGTTATTGTATGACCCAGTCAAGCCTTGTGCCTGTCTGGCTTGATTCACTGGGATGACATTTTATATAAAGATCAGCAACAATGAAGGAAGCTTTCCATTTTCATCACTTGGACAGACACATATTCACATGAATTAAAAAAAAAAAAAACTAAGAAAAGTTTCTAGAAGACCCTGAGGAATTTCAGACTAGTCCTTCCCAAATTATTATAAACAGGTCAATAATTATATGTCAAATTGAGAACAGTTATTTTATTTTTGTTGTGCTGGGGGGGAGGTTAGGGGGGAGTATGACACATTCACTAAAAAATAAACAGCTTACTTCTGTTTGCCCCACTTTTTAGCAAAATCTCAATAATGAGCTCTCAAATGTGGAAAATAAGTTCCATTGTATTTTAGCACTGAAGAGTGTCTCAGCCAATTGTGGCAACCTGCCTTTATTGATCATACGTGTTCAGTTTTCGTTTGTATTTTTTGATGGGCCAATAGGAACAAAGATATTAGTTTGGAAAGCAAATGGCTATAGCAAAAGTATCCAAGCCAAATAGAACAAATAATTGTTGTCAGTAAATCCATTTCTGTGCTATTTTTTGTAGTTGAAAGGTGTTAATGATTTGACATAACTCACAGTAAATAATCTTTTTTGGCAAAGCTGCTGAATTAAGCACTGGAAAAGGGATGGGGGGAAATCTCTTTGAAAAGCATTGCCCAGAACACCCCTCCCCCCATTTCTACACATGACTCTTCTGTCATTAGTCTACAATATTGTACCCATTTGTTAAATCAACAGCAAGGCCATCATTTTTAGGTGATTTCCTAATTAGATTCCTTTATAGAAAAGGGGGAACCTTTTGCTCTCTACTCTCAACAAATTGTGGAACAGACAACAGAAACAATCCTGAAGTAAGCTGTATTATGATAATACCAAAGAGCAGCTCCTGCTTGACAGAGGGAGCATCCTTCCTACCTTCCCTGAAACTACATCATCCAGGGCAAAATTGTCCCTATGATTAGTTCACTCACTGCTATACTAACGCTGCACAAAGCTAGAAGAGAATAATCATGTCTTAGCAGGTATATTCTCTGATATATGCAGCATCAGTTTACATATTGCTACTATAGTTCATCATTTAGGTTCTGATCCTGCAACTCGTTGCATGCAAATGGAATGCTGTGCCTACAAGGAGCCACATTGAAGTCAACAGATCTCTGCCCAAGTGCATCAGTTTGCCCAACAATAGGCCTCAGTCCTGCAATGAACTTTGTGAGAATGGCTCCATGAAACTCTGTAGAGGCCACATGAAGTCATTAGGACTGCATGCCATTGCAGGAGTCCACCCACAAGGGGCAGCTTGCAACGTTAGGGCTTACATGCATTCTAGTATTTGACAGTAAAAGAAAGGATCAAAAGCTCACGCACTTACCATTCGTATAAGGGTTGACTGTCTTTTTATTTGTCATTACACGTGCTGTCGCGTTATTTACCTATGCACATAGAAAATTAAATTAGTAAATGTTATAGAGAGAGTCTATGGTACTATTAAATGCATGCATTATTACCGCTATTAGTCATATAAAAATAAAATGCAATTTAATTTTTAAAAGGCAGGAGGTGCATAACAAAATCATACTATATATAATTACATTTACTTTCATAACCATTTAAACTTACAAATCATTTCAATAAAGCAACATCATATCATTTAAACTTTAATAAAGACACATTAAAAGCAAATTAAAAAGGTACTGCATAATTTAAGATTTAAGAGCATGCTTATATTCCATGATAACACTGAAACAATAAATATTTAAAAAATATCTTTTATATGAAGGAACATGCAGTGGAGTAGAGGGGGGAGAGACAAGGTACAAGGAAACAAATAAAATGTCAAAAAAAGGGACAAACGAATTTTAGCAGTGTGCAACATAACCCTTTAGAAGAGAAGTACCATTGGAAAAGCAACATCTAGCATTCAACACTTGGAACAAGAGCCTTTTTCATTGCAAGAATTAACAAAATCATTCAAGCTTTAAAATCACAGCTAACAAAAGGATAAAAAGAGGGTGCATTATTTAACACAATATGGAGTTAACAATCTGAGTAAGATGTGCACGAAGTCATATCCTCAATCCAATCAGTGCCTCCCAGGCTTGCTTAAAACGTACACTCAATTACAGGCGTACCAATATAGAAAAAAATATAGCATCAAGAAAACTTAATACAACAAGTCAAAAAAATTCACGTGGTATATCAGCGCTAAATACGTGAAACGGCAGATGGACTTCTCCACTTACCATTCAGCACCATCGCCAGCATGGGTATGTATACAGTTACCATGGTTACTGAGAGTTTGGTGAGGGCCCTAAGCGCTACCGTCGAAGGGGGAAAATGAAAAGGCAAAATATGCAACATCTTACTCAAAAGACGACAGCATTTTCAATTGGTATTTTTTCTCTCTTTTTTTTTTTTATTCTAACAAATATGACTCTGAGGCAGTGTTGAAGGGGACCCAGTGGTACCAAAAATATTTGGGTTTGTTTTCTGATGGGGATGGATGGATCAGGCCAACCAGGAAAACTAGCCTGGTGGTTACTCTGAAATGAAACTTCCAAACCAATTGATTTGGTTGTTGTTCTTTTGTTTTACTTTTGTCTCTTTTTATATCTTTTGGATGCTATAATCTCCCAATCTGAGTTATTTTGAAAGCCACTGTGGATCCCACATCAACCCGGCATCAAAAAGAAAAAAACCCGACCTTTTGTTTGTATTTGTTTTTGATTTTTGTTTGTTTGTTGTTTTTTTGGAATTTACTGCACCCATTGATTTACAAAACATAGAAAATAATAACTTCAAAATATTAAAGCTTTCATTTTGTCTCGTTTCTGTCATCCACCTTAGAGCAATAATGATAATAATAATAATAATAATAATAATAATCACAAAAGAAATAATAATAAAAAAAAACCCAAGTAAGGCCAGATTATCTCTTTATATATAAATATATATATATATATAAACAATGGGAAGGGGAAAGGGGAGCACACAAAAGACACCAATGATGCATCTGAAACAACAAATGAGAGTGAAGCAGACATTTATAAAAAAGATGAAAAGGAAAATATTTTGAACATGCACCTCGATTTTACGGCCCTCTACCACGGTGCCGTGTAATTTCTCCCTCGCCCTGTCCGCATCAGCACTATTTTCGAAAGTTACGAAACCAAATCCCTGCATGCAGGAGGGAGAAGGGGGGAAAACAACATGCACATTATTATTTCAGTCAATGACCACTTGTTTGCTTATGTTCTCTCGCTTTAATTTAATATTTTCTTGTTCTTGCTTCATTTCTGTAACATGCAAATTAGAAAAATTATAATCATACTGAGATGTGCAATAAATAAGCGACAAATGTGAACAAGTTTTTTTTTTCTCTTTCATCAGTTAGATAACACCCCCTGAAGAATTCAAAGAATGATACCAAAGATACCTTTCTCAATGTCACTACAGAGGAAAATAAATCTAACAAAAAAATGAAATCAAAATCAAATTTACAGTGTCTTCACATAGAAAAAATGAAATAATGAGAAAGAAAGTGGACCACTTTTTAATGACATGCAGATAGTCTCAACAAAATAAAAAAAACGTGGGCACAAAATTCAACACTGAATGCCAATATACTCTAAAACATTGCCTACTTAGTCATGCTGTTGTGATTGTAAGAAACATTTTTCCCATGCAACACTAGGGTTATTTAAACTTTTGTCAAACTGTATAGCCTTTACTTATTTTTTTATAAAAAACAAAAAAACAAAAAAGAAAAGAAAAAGAAAAGAAAAGAAAAGAAAACCACCAACAAAAGTGGTACTTTTATAACTAAGCATAAACTTTCTGGTTTTCAAAAAATCAAACAAAATCACATGATGTGAATAGAAAGAAACTTTGATAAAGTAATAAAAATGCAAACATTTTGAATAAGTTTAACTGCTTCATTCGGTATTATTTTTGATATACAGTACATGCAACTGAGACTGTTTACTCTACCTACTCCCATGTTAGTGGGATAGAGTTATGCAACTTTGAGATATTATCATGAAAAAAACTAACCACTAAATACTTCAACACCAAAGGAAGACATGTGTATGTCTTTTCCGCTGCATATTAGTTCTTTAACTATTCTAAGCACTTAACATTCTTATATTAGACTAAACAAAGACTTCCAAGCTTGCTAGCATTCTTTTTTTTGTTGTGCTAAAGCAGATACATACAATTTTAAACTTGGAAAAATTAAAATGCTTCATCTACCACTGACATTGTTGCTAAAATAACTTTAAAAATGACATTTCATTATTTAAAAAACAAAACAAACATTTATATATCATGATCAGAAAATGTATTCCAACCCTTTGAAACAATTCAAATATTGCCAATGCTATGCTTTTGCATGTCACCTTCTATAATTTAAGGCCAATTATCCCAATAGAAAAGCATTAACCATGCTCAGTGTTTCAAATCAACAAGCATGTGCAAAACATACATGATCCTTTGTTAAGGACTGTTCCCATTCCAAGTTCTTCTGCTGTATATAAAACAAATCCTGTCCCAGCCACTCACAATTTTCATCCTCATTCACAAAGAATTCTCAGAACAACTTTTTTTGTGCAGTGCTCATCTTTGTTAGGCCTGGTCTACACCTAAAAATTAGATCAATATAACTATGTCTCTCAGGGGTGTGACAAAGTTAGGTCAACTTAACTCATACTGTAGATGCAGCTAGCTAACACCTCTTGGAGAGGTGGATTAATTACATTGATGAGAAAAAACATTCCATCAATGTAAGAAGTGTCTGCACTATGGCACTACCGCGCACAGTGGCAGCACCGTAGCTATGACGCTGTAGCATAGACATGCCTTTAGGCACCTCAAGCAAGAGATGTTATACTTCCACACACCTCTGCCCCTGGCCAGGTCCCCACCACTGTGTTAATAACACATGACATAAACCGTGAAGGACAAACTTTATAAAGCCAATCTTGATATAAAAATATGTATCTATAATTCTGCTAACTAAAGCTGCATCCACTTCCTCAACCAGGGTAACATTATTTCTGAGGGAAACATGGAATCTCTGTGGCAACACTGCTTCTATGCATAACTTAGTCACCTTCTCCCTCTCCGCCTGGTCCAGTCCATTGTTTAATTTTGCAGTCAATGTCTATCCAACCCAGTAACTCCTTCCCAGCAATCTAACCTATCACTACTTGCCCTGTATTAGCAAAAAGGGTCTATGGATTAGGAAAGGGGAGGGGCAGAACGTTAAGGTTTTTTTGGGGGGGGGAGAGGGGGGAAGGGAGATATTCAACCCAGAAAAACAAACACTTTTAACTAAACAGGAACAAACACAAACCATTCAGAATATCATACACACAAAACCAAAATAGTGAATTAATGTGTGAAAAAACATTAAGAAACTATTGGAAATTATCTTTTAAAAGTGGAGATTGGTATTCCTTTTATCTATTCCAGCCACAGATTTATTTATTCTTGTGCATTATGTAGGGAAGTGTGTGTATGTACATGTGTGTATAGCAGTAATGTATGGGTGCAATTTTCCATCCTCTTCTAATTAATTCTCAAACAACATACTGGCTACTTTCAATTGCTATTTACCCACCCATTAAACCTCCCATGTTGGAATAGCTCTGTAAACAAACTCTTAGGGCTGGTCCACACTAACCCCCCACTTCGAACTAAGATACGCAACTTCAGCTACGTGAATAACGTAGCTGAAGTCGAAATATCTTAGTTCGAACTTACCGCGGGTCCACACGTGGCAGGCAGGCTCCCCCGTCGACTCCGCGTACTCCTCTCGTGGAGCAGGAGTACTGGCATCAATGGCGAGCACTTCCAGGATTGATCCCAGAAGATCGATTGCTTACCGCCGGACCCGGAGGTAAGTATAGACGTACCCTAAAATTCAAGTGCCACTGAAAAAATTCTTTAGCACAACCTTATCACTGCAGCCATTGAACCAGTGACCTAAAGTTCACATAATAGTGTAAGTTACTCTAATATTGTCTAACTGTTTGTTCACCTCTCTCCTCCAAGCAGAATAGTCATCTTCCCTGAGTGGCAAGAACTGAAAATTTGGTATGAGTTCTAAGACTGTTAATTATGACCTAGAATTCTAAAAACAGTCACCCAAAATAAAATATCATAAAAAAAGCACCTTTAGTTAATACTAAGGTGGAGCTACAAACTAACTAAAGACAAAATATCCAAACATTTAGGAATGTGTGGCAGCTGTCATTTTGAATTCCTTACATTTATTTTTTCTTATGCATTAACATTACTTAAACAAAGCTTTTATATACTTTTTACACTCATATTTTAATTTACAGAAACTTTATCGGATAACTTTTATTCATCAGGTGCATAGAACTCTCTCTCACACACACACACACTTTTACATATCTATGTACATTCCACACTCAGCATAACTGCAACTAAACAAATATTTATTATTGTACTAATCCATAATATGAGCTATCAAGTGCTCAGATACCTTAAAGGACACTGAAGGAAACAAACAAACAAACAAAACCCCCGTACTTGACCATTAACCAAGTTTTAAATGGCAATGCATAGTCTTGTTTTTGATTGGGGCAATGGTTGGGAGTTTTTGTTTGTTTATTTTGAAGGGCTAACGGGCCTTATATTATGGACAAATGAGCACATACATGTTTGTAAAATCATTAAATAATTTACAAATATAGAAAGATGGTGTTCATTGTTGTTAGAGTACTTTTACATCTCTAGAGTAAAATCTTACCTTAGCAGCTCTGCAATCGTCCCTAAAGGACAAAACCAATTTGCAGCAGCTGTGGACAGTTACTGAAACCCAGAGCCTCAACCGGTTAGTTAAGGAAACATCTTCAAGGTTAAAATGCTAGAGCAATATTACAATGAGTCTGCTTCTGACTGATATAAACTGAATTGTCCTCACAGGATTGGAGTGGGAAACTTGTGAGTTCCCTCAGATTGCCTTCTCTGAGCTTATGTTTCCACTTTATGGCAAAGGACATATAGTAACTCCTCACTTAACGTTGTAGTTATGTTCCTGAAAAATGCGATTTTAAGTGAAACGATGTTAAGCAAATCTAATTTCCCCATAAGAATTAATGTAAGTGTGGGGGGTTAGGTTCCAGGGGAAATTTTTTTTGCCAGACAAAAGGCATTATATACATTTTAAACAATTTAATACAAGCAATTTAATACACCCTACAGGTATAAGTTTTAAATAATTTTAAAGAAACCATTTAATACTACAATCATCACTGCTGAGTATGAAGCTTGCTTGAGGCGGTGGAGTCAGAGAGAGGAAGAGGGTGGATTGTCCGGCTGCTCCTCTTGCTGTTCTTGCAAGCACAGGCACTGACTTTGCTGAGGACAGGGGGCTCAGCCCTCGGCCCATCCACCCCACCCTTTCCCCCAAGTCCCCACCCTTGACCGACCTCTTCTCCCCCCTCACCTCCTCCCCCTTTACTTCGCATGCTGCATCCTCACTCCTTCCCTTTCCCTCCCGCCCTTCTGAATGCTGCAAGCCAGCTGATTGCCGTGGGCAGGAGGCAGGGGAGGTAGGGGGGAGGTGCGCCGAGTCCTCGTCCTGCCCCCTCCCCCCTGCCCGGGGCAATCAGCTGGCTTGCGGCGTTTCGGAGGCAGGAGGGAGGAGCAAGGACTTGGCACGCAGGCTCCCTCTCCGCCTCCCCCTGCCCAGGGCAATCAGCTGGTTTGCAGTGTTCAGGAGGCAGGGAAGGGAGGGGGAGCCTGCGTGCCGAAAGCCAGCTGATTGCCGCGGGAAGAAGGAGGGGGAAGGCGCTGATCTGCGGGGTCTGCCAGCGGGCGGGAGGTGCTTGGGGGGGGAGGCTGCCAGCTCTGGAGAAAGCAGGCAGCAAAGACGTAAGAGCGGAGCATTGCACAACTTTAAATGAGCGTGTTCCCTAATTGATCAGCAATGAAACAATGTTAACCCGGACGACTTTAAGTGAGGAGTTACTGTCAATTGGGGGTGGTGGGCAGTTTGAGCACTGCTTTGGAGGCAAATTGCTATTCTCTCTTTATCTGCATTAGTACTCGGGTTTTCTGCATTTGAATTGTTTCGTGTCATGTAAGCTGCAGTTTACAGAAGTACCCATGCTCAATTCCTGTTTAAATGCAAAAGGTGATTTGATGTGCTTGTTAACTGCATTACTGGCATCTACTCTTTTAATCGCAGACAGAGAGTGCTAAGGAAACTGAGCCTTGTGAGACCCTCTCCAAGAGCTTTTTTATAGTGTAGGACAGTGGGAGGTTTGCATGGCACAGATGCCAACCCCTACTGTAGACATGCTGCCCCACTGTAAAAGCTGACTTGAGCTGGTGCAGCACCCATCCAATAAGGTTCTGGAGTTTAAGGCCTATGATGATTGCATCATTTTATATGGAAGAAAAGGTGACCGTTTTAAATTTAGAATTGAAAATGCTGACACATTAGGAGAGGGATTAGCAGAAGGATTATAATGTATCTGACATACTAAAAGAGAAAAAGGCTTCCATCATTAATACCGAATCATATGTAGGAGGGGAAGAATTATTACAAGTCGAATATATAGGGAGACAAAGATTAGAATGAGTCTGACATAAGGGGAAGAGAGTTACCATGCATATGACATAAACATAGAAAATTATAGTGCGGCTGATCTGGGTAAGATTTATGGGAAAATGACTGTTTTGCACCATTTAATGTAAATTATCGAAGCATAACAATCTTATTTTTTTATTTCTTAAGTACCCAATAAATCAGACTACAAATTTAAAGCAAAGTAACTTTCAGGAGAACTAAAATAAACGTACAATACAGTACATTGTCTTTATCGGTAGAAATACTAAAATAAATTGTATTCAAAGGGTTGGTGCATTGAAGTTTTTAACTAACCAGGAAAACATCTGCACATCAATAATCTGGAATAATCACATATTTTATTGAGTAATTACTCAAGAGGATATTAGATTATATTACCAATTTTCATTTCAATAGCAGAAAATACCTATTCTAGCAAATGATCTGCTTATTTTTCTGCAAATATGACTCATTTTATAAAATGAGTAAGGTAATTATCACTGGAGGATAAAGAATCAGCCTATACAATATATGATTATATTTAAAAGCGGAAAACAAAATTCCCATTGAACTTTGACAGTTTATAGTAGTTATAATTTTTCCTTTCAAAGGATTTAAAATGAGTCCACTGAATTTCTTGCTGTTTGGGAAACTGACAAAAGGCTTCAAAAGGTGTTTCCATTCAAGTGGATTTTTAAGATGCATTTATTACACTAGTGCAGTTGTTTTCTCTTAATCTTATCACATACTAAAAATCAATTAACTGATTCTTCTGGTGAATTAAACTGCTTACCTTTGAGCCTCGCTCATTAAAAATAATTTCAACATCTAAGATTTTACCAAATTGCTGAAAAGAAATAGAAAGATCACATGAACATAAGAAAATCTGAAAACATCATAACAGAGATGTAGCAAAGATATTTCATAGTATTAGAAGATTTAGTACCTCATATATAGAAAGATATTAAACTACAGGCCAGTCAAGCAATAAAAAAAATGACAAACTGAAGAGTAGCTGAATCAAATG
Source organism: Trachemys scripta elegans (assembly GCF_013100865.1). Classification (NCBI taxonomy): domain Eukaryota; kingdom Metazoa; phylum Chordata; order Testudines; family Emydidae; genus Trachemys; species Trachemys scripta. Next base: position 27,190,915 of record NC_048307.1, read on the forward strand.
CATGTTGTGATGAGCCTGATACATAGCTAAAACTGCACCACTACCATTCTGCATAATCAATAACAGCAATTAAAATATAATAGCACCTGCTGACTGTGAACCACACTATGGTTAAACTCATATCACAGTGACGTTAAAGAGAAAAGTTGGTGAGGTAATATCTTTTATTGGACCAACTTTTGTTGGTAAGAGAGACAAGTTTGTGACCGTACACAGAGCTCTTTTTCAGGCCTGAAAAAGAGCTCTGTATGAGCTTAAAAGCTGTCTTTCTCACCATAAGAGGTTGATCCAATAAAAAACATTACCTCACCCACTTTGTCTCTAATACCCCGGGACCAATAGGCTACAAAAACACTGCATATCACACTGTGAAATGAAAGTCCCGACATTTTACTTACTTTTTAATGGCTTTTCAGTCCTCTTATAATGATGTTTCAGTATAGGTAATATCCCACTGTGCAACTCCCCTTGGAGTGCAGCAATCACCACCCACCAGACAGGTATTAATTGTTGCATTTAAAGGTGATTATCACCTCCCACTCATCCTCAGAGGAATATTAGCCCCTTGGTCTTGTTCTAGTTGCTCCCAGTGAAATGAAGAGGAATAAGGACATATTTGCTACAGCTTCTTCTGTGAGTAAAGATACAGGGTGAAATCCAGGCTTTATTTAAAAATCAAATGGGAATTCTGTTATTGATTTCAGTGGAGCCAGTATTTTACCCATATCTTCTAAAAGGATACACCACAGCTTCCAGTGCCCCCTCAAAGAAGATAAAGAGAGAGACTTCCACCAGTGCTGAGTTTTTCCCAAACAAGTTTTGTCCTACCTTAGTGAAACTCTGTTACTTGTGCGTGGGAATAAACCGTACATCTTATAATAATAATTACTATTATTATTGGTGTTATCATAGCCCTAGACACTGTTCAAACATGCAAAAACGCACAGGTTCTGTCCTAAAGAAAGAAGTTTCACTATACCTGCTTTGGTAAAGGGAATGAATGCTAACCCTGGGCAATATTTAGTATGGATAAGTCAGAACATTTTTTGATGCAACACGTTTTATGGTGTGACACTTTCCAGTACATCATTCAATGTGTCATGTTCTGCTATTTCATGTGTCACTAACATGTCATGTGAAGCAGTGTAACTCTGGTGAGGCAATGTAAGTGACAAACAATATACTACAATGGAAAGACAAAACAATGCAGGCAGAAACAGAATAACCTAGTGAGTGTATAATATACTACAGAAATTAGACTCCACTCCAGTCTACTAAGTACCTTAAGATATGGTAAATACATCCATGACAAGAAAGATAGAGTTCCTTTTATCGTTTTAACTTTTTAGAAAAATCAGCACACTCTTGTTATCCTTTGCCTTACCCCCCCGGTTACATTTATCCTCCAAGTAACAAATGTGTTAACTGCTATTGTTAGCTTATAAGCAGACAATTGTCTAATGTTTAAACTATAATTGGTGTATATATAAAGTTGGGTGAAGTTGGAAAAACAAAACCCAAACTAGTAAACAAGCCTGCTCTCCTCAACTCATGCGCCTAAAAAGAAATCATGTTCATAACAGGATCAAGGTGCAAAGGATGGTTTCAATATCAGGCTTCATTTCAGAAACTTCACTAGAATTCGCAATGATAGGAATTTGAATTTCCCATCAGTTTAGAAACTCAGATTTCTCTGCACTGTCCAGGCTGATTTAACAATGAACAACTGAAAAACTGAATTTGCTGTTTTTTTTAGGAATCTTTTTGTCTCAGCTTGCAAGTGAGAGGCTTAATGCAGCTATAGCTCCAATAGTGTTACTGTTACCAAGCTGTATGGAAGCTGGGGAATTCCTGCCATCTTCCAATTTGAAAGTAAGATTTATTTGAGTTTTCTGAATTCTAAAAACTTGGAATGAAAAACACAAATTAACATTAGTTTGTTTACAGTTGGATTTTAACACCCACAAAACAACTCTTGTATTTTGTGCATTTAGAAACAGAATCCACCTGTTTTCTGAGTTGTTTTATTTAAATTTAATTTTAACTGATTAACATACATTTATCCTAGGGAGTTCTCATATGTCATCGGATGCTTTACAATTTTGTGCTCTGAAATGTATGGCATCAGATACACCGTTGTATTTGGTGGGGGGAGAGTTGCTAGGGCAATTCCGATATGTTTATGTGAAAATATCCCTTTTTCACCACTATCATGTCAGGATTCAATTCTTAGTACATATTTAAGTAGATACTACTTCTGTTCCATTAGACTGTTAAAAAACAAACAAACTAGAAGATAAATTAATTAAAATATATAATGAATTTAAGTCAATTACTTGACATATTTTGTTCCTTTTTGTCTTTTAATGGGACTCTGTTATTAAGTGGGACTCTATCCTATATTAAATAAAACTCATACACAATGTAAATATGTGTGTGTGTGTGTGTATTATATTTTCATACCCACATAAAATAACTGCAGGTTCAAAATGTAGTACAATATCCTGCTCCAGCATAAGGGTATCTGTGAGTTATTTAAGTTTATTTAGATGATATGAATAGGTGCAAAAAAAGGCAGGTCCAGTACTGGAGTATCATCTGGCCATGTACAATTCTTTCTGAAAGGAGGCTAATAATAATGCAGTTGTTAGGCCAAGTAATGCCTATTTTTTACTGCTATGCTTTTAAAGATCCACAACCACTGGTGTGGAATTCAAGGTGAACAGAAGACTTCACAAGAGAGTATGTAAGTGTGTAATAAGTTAAGCCAGTATTAATTACTTGCTTTCTTAGAGTACGAACAGATATGATATTCTGGAGATCTACCATCACATTATAGCTCTGTAGAGTACATATAGTAATGTTTCTCCTTACAAGTAGTTTAAGCAAGTCAGGCAATTAGTCATGAGTAATGGGGGCGGGGGAAGAGAAAGGGTCTTATAATGGAAAGCATTATGTAATCTTAACTTTAGGTATTGCTGCTAGCTCCACCTATAATGTAAAGGTAATGCTTCTTTTAAAATGTGACAATAATAAGCATGCAAACAAAAATATAGTACTTACCCCAAACATTTGTCTGAGATCTGGATCTCGAAATCTGAAGGGTATATTTGAGACATGCAGCCGTTTCGGCTGTGATTTGTTTTCTGTGTTTTCAGAGGATTGTGTCTGTTGCTGGCCGTCAGTCTGTGCTGCATCATCTGTCTGCTAAAAGAATTAAAGCAAAATAAAGTAAAACATGCTCTAAGTATCGCTCTAGTTTTAGATATAAAAATAGTGGTGGGTTTAACTCTCAGGCAAGACACACAAGTGAAAAGGAAAGAAGGAATCATTCAAACAATAATGTAAAAGAAAATCCGAAGTTAGAGATGTGAAATATCTGTTAATTCACCTAGTCCATTGTTACATCTATTTCAACAACATAGAACTTGGAAAGGAACAAGCAGTATGGGGAAGAAGAATGTAAACAATTATGTTACATTTTTAAATGTTTTTAAATAAATTAAGAATAAATATTTATCTCTGAATTAAAACATTGTGGAAACACCTTTAGCCTCCATCACTGTTTTCCGAAGGAAATTGAAGCATCATGGCCAGAAAACAGCCTAGCAGTAATAGCACTTTATGAACCAGAGTAGAACTTGGACCTTCATGCAGAGGCCAATAAGGACTTTCACTCAACTCCAAGAGGGAGGAAACACATCACGCCATACTTGACATTTCATAGGCAGTTAATGGGCTTTGAAGGGTAACTTTATCTAGAGGAACAGCCACCATTACTGAAAAGGCCTTGAATGTTCAAGGGACTAGAAGTACTATTGGAGGCAATGTACCAAGTTTCAATAATGTCCAAGATAAAGATGAAACCCAGAAATTAACTTTTGAAGAGTTTCACATAGGACCAAGAACATGTAGTGTTCATCAATGGCATTTCTATGGGAATTCTGTACTGCAGTTTTTAAATGAGATCTTACATTTGGATTACATCACAGTTGAAGTTTGCTTCAGTTTAAAAAACCTAATTGGGAATTACAAAAAATATTATTAAAACACATTGAATTATTAATAGCATATCAGTCATCTGAAAATTAAAATTTATCATCTTTAGTCAAACAATACTTGGGAGAAATCTCTGTGCATTTCTTTGATGACAACATAGAGGGCCTAATTAATCACTCTGTAACATACGTATATGCACAAGTAGGAGCATTTATGAATGTGTGTGTAAGTTAGAAGCTTAATTTTTATATACATATAGATTCACACAAGAACACAAGGTTAGAAAAGGGAAGAGGAAACAGAATGCAGCAGGAGAAAAATGGAAGGATGCAAATAGAAAAACCTTTAATTTCCCCTTCTCTTTCACTTCCTTTCCTGTCACATGCCTCTTCTATATGTTCCCTTTGCTAGTTTTTCAGTTGTCTTCTACTGTTGCTGTTTAACTACTATTTCTCACGTATACACTTTTTTTAAATATTAAAAAATATCCCACTTCCAGCTAGCAACACCAAACTCATCTCTCATAGCTTGAGTGTCAGCAGGCTGTATTTCATTGGCTGAAATTTTAACTGTGATGGACAATAGATTTTAATAGTGAGAAAAGCAAACGTATCATGCTGTTTAACCAATAGGTTAAATAGGCTGTAACAGGGCAATCTGCCCCTTTAAGGGCCAGAGGACTTAGGACCAGCCAGCCCTGTTTGCAAGCAGAGCACCTTTAAGAACGTGTTTGGGTTCAGTAGAAGGGATTATAACAGGGGTCAGGTGATTCCTATAAAGCGCTGAAAGAGCTCAGCTGGAGCTACAGGAAGCAGAGTGGTGAGAGACATGAAGAAAGGCCTCTGGGTCCCTACAACCTACTTTGGTCAAGGCATAGCTTGTTTCAGTGTTACGTTGTGAGTTTTTGTTTGAAGACTAAACTGTGACCTGAAGTAAAGGCCTGAATAGACACTCTGCGTGGCATTTAATCTTTCCTAGGCTGGGGAAACAAGCGAACAGGCCTACACAGGTACTCAGATAGCATGATTAGAAGGGAGGTAAAAGAACCTGAATAGAATAGAATAGAATAGAATGTACAATTACGTTGAGGTTTGCAAGTAACAGAGTTACTTTTAATTTCATAATGCTCACCATCACCACATTCTTCTTAACTGCCTTCAACTCTTAAACTAAGTGTAAATAAAATCTCCAAATTCATCTCCTTGTATTTTCTCTACTTCTGTACAAAAGAAAAACCTTCCAGAAAATAACCAGACAGGAAGACAGAGGCATATTGTGTGCAATTTTTCTTTTTTAAAGTCTCGCAATACCCTCAGAATATATGCAAAAATAAAAAAGACTCTGCAAGGCTGCACCCTACACCTGCATGGAGCCCCACTGAGCTCAAGTGTATGCAGTCACTTCTGGCGCTGTGCCCTAAATGGACATGACAGACAATGAGCTGGATAGAGGAAGTATTGTTAACTGAGGCACAGAGAGATCAAGTGAATCTCTCTCAGGGTATGCGCAGTGTGCCCAGCCATTTGATAGCATCATCATCAGCCAGGTAAAGAGCCAGTAGCCTGCTGTCAAAGTAAGTCAGTGGGCCCTCGTCAAGCATATGTGGCAGTCTGAAGTTGACCGCATCTACATTGTGGGTCATTAGAGAAACCCCATTTGAAGAGATTAGCCGCACAATTGCCCTGTCATGTCCAAAACCAGTTCTGGGATGACCACAGGTGTCTTGGCAAGTCAGAACCTGGTGGGCAGATGTTTGGGTTGGTGACGAGAGAGTGATTAACGACTGTCATCACTGACCATTTGTTATGCCAAGCAGATTCCACCATCATGTCCTGTGGTGGCGTAAGTGACCATAAAGGGCGTCTAGAAGACAGGCAAACTGGCAAGATAGTTGAAGAGGTCTGAGTACAGAAGCAAGTTGCTCTTCTCATGGATAATGGCCAGGAGCAGGATGGAGGCCCCCACATGGCGAAGATGGGGTCGTGCTATGTTACTAAGTATTGGCAGCAATGGCAACAGAGTTGCATGTAAAGTCCCGGTTACAATGCACATAGCTTTGTTAAGCTCTACATCGACCAGCCTCGCGTGAGATGAGCAACACCAGACAGAAGCACAGTATTCTGCTGTTGAATAGTAGAGGGTAAGTGCTGATGATCTAAGTGTCCGGATGCTTGCACTCCAGGTTGAGCCACCCAGTTTTCTGAGCAAGTTGTTCCGAGAGCTAACTTTGGCCGCTGTCTTCTTCAAGTGGTTGCGGTATATGAATGACCTATCCAACGTCATGCTGAAGTAAACCGGGTGTGGGTTATGCTGCAAGTGTTGGCCATTTAAGAAAATATTTAACTCATGGCTTGCGTTTGCATTATGCAGATGAAATACACTAGAAACCATCTTACAAAAGCTTGGCTGCAGGTGCCATCAACTACCGTAGTCTGCCATGAACTTTGTATCGTTGTTCAGGGCCTTGTCAATTTCTGAGGACTGAGCTTGATAGCTGCAGCAGATGTCGGCATAGATAAATTTGCATGAGCGTGCTGCTGTCAAATCGTTGATGTACACATTGAACAGTATTGGTGAAAGAACTGAATCTTGAGGAAGACTATTAATCTGACACTTCCAGGAACTGCAGGGGTCGCCCATGTGTCCTCAGAGGCACCTGTTTTGGAGAAAAAGCTCTACTACTTCGACCACCCAACGGAGGGCAACTCAAGAGGGTTTACACAGTAGGACTCTGTTCCAAACTGTCATAAGTGGTGGTCAAATCTATTAAGACAGCTCCTGTCTTTAGATTTTGTTGAAAATAATTTTTGACAAATGTGGCCAAGACTTAAACTCAGGCACTATGTCCTTTCCTAAACTCTGCGTGGTCAACCTGAAAGACATCGTCAAACTCCAGAGTAATTTGTTGGAGGATCAAGCACTCAAATACCTTAAAACATATTGACAGCAAGGATATTGGGTAGTAACTCACCATGCTATGGGGGTCCTTGTCTGGCTTGAGAATGGCAATTATCTTATACCAAGAAGCAAAGCATTAAGTCTGTACAGCACACCCTGACTGCCTTCATACCATCTGGGAATAAGAAGTCACCTCTTGGGAATGTCTCTCAGAGAAGGTGGGTGAGAAGATCTCCTGCTGTCAAGCAAGGTGGAGATGGAATATATCCAGGTCTTTTTTCTGCTGATGGCCTATAGTCCCATCACTACCACTAGGCAGCATCAACCAGTCCTAGATTTTGCATCTGCCAGTCACAAGCCACCTTGTGTGTGTCAAATCATTAGCCTACGTCAGCAAAGATGGTTGATGCTGGCCCTTCCAAGGGGCCCATACTAAATGTGCTTCAGGAAGGGGTGTGAAGCAGCTGTTATTGAAAAGTATTTTGTCCCTTTTGGAATTTTATCTATTAATTGAATAAACTAACCTTTGTTTTGGTTTTTTTTTAAAGCTATGTTTTTAATGTAACAAATCTGTTGGGATAGTAAAAAGTAAACCTGTCTATAATAGTAATCGCATCATTCAATTCTTGTATATTATGTTTGTATTTATAGTACTACCTGGGACTTCGGCCGGCCCGGGACTCCTCCAGCCAAGGGGGGGAGCTCCAGGCTGCAGCTGGCTTGGGGCTCCTCCGGGATGTGGGAGGGCATCTCGGGGCTCCGGATGTGGGGAGGGGGAAGAAGGGGCAGAGCTGGGGACTAGCCTCCCCAAAGGGGAGCTCCCACCCACTGCCCATGCCTTTGGTAGTATAGAGAAAAATACATTGACATAACTAAAGATTCCAATGACCCAAAAGTCTGGAGCTGAACACTACTGCACTTGCTGGGAGTATGGTCAGACCCAATCTTTATGTATCAAGCTCATCTTTTGTGTAAATAGTTCAGCTAGCCTTAATTTCATTTCACAGTAAGACAGCATCTGAAGCCAATGCATTATTTCCAGGGCTCTGCTCATTTTTCTATAGAATTATCAGTGAAAAATGACAGATTGATTCATTTATTTAATTTTTGTGAATTTTCAACACCTGGATGTTATTTTGATTATTTTCTTTTTATAGCAATTAATATCACCATATAGTGGAATCACTATTGGAAAGCAAAGTGGTACAATGATGACAGGACTATAAAACATCATTAAATAGCCTAAAGTATTCCCTTGCTATTTTTAAGGTTTGAATTTATCATTAGATTTGGAAGGGATGTAACTTTTATGAATGACCGCACCACATCTTTAATTGGGGAGGGGAATTTTTTTGGCTGGCTGAATGAAGGGAACAGCGATTTATGGCTTGAGGGGGTAGTGGGTCGGGGAAGAAATCAAACTGCTGCAGAAGGGTCAAGATGGGTACCAGATGGATGGAAGGGTTTAAAAGGGGCAGCCCCATGTGGTGAAGCTCCCTTTTACATGGAGCAGTTGGTTAAAGGAACAAAAGGGGGAGTTGGGGCTCCTCTGAGTGGTATGGCAGAGAGCCAACCCCCCCCCCCTTTCTTATAGCCCACCTTAACCCTCCTATGAAGGGGGGTGGATGATAGGGTCCCAGTAATGGACTGGCTGGGGGACTTGGATGGAAAAAGAGGGGGGAGCTGGCAGAAGCCCTTGGGTAATTATTGAATGGTTAGCTGCACTGTACACTTTTATCTGCCGGGTATTCTCAGACATTGAATAATAAAGATGTGGCCTGTTTAAAGCCATATCAAATGTCTTCTGTCCTGCTTTTGGTATAGCCGGACAAACACCTTGAATTCTACAGAACCCTACAGTGTGATTTATAACTAACACAGACAGAATGCACATGATATGTATATGACATCTTAAAGTAAAAGCAGTTTTTAAACTGATAAACCATGAAGTCACTGATTAATGTTTTTTCGGCCTGAAAGCAGGTGCTGAGGACCCCCAATTCCATCTAAAGTCAATGGGAGCTATAGGTGCTCAGCATCTTTGAAAATCAGGCCCTTAGTTTAAGGACTGGCTTTCTTCTACATGTCAGTTATTACTATATTAGGTTAATTTCCAGCTCTGAGGATCAAGAAGCCATTTGTCATCTCCACCAAAAGGTCACGTCTGCTCATTTGCTGCATGACTTTTTTCTGGTTCCAGTGAGATTGCATTTCTAATTTAAAAATCTTGATAAACAATTACATATTTTAGAAGGTTATTGATAGCTATTGCCTGGACCCAGCTACAATATGACTACAACAACATGCTTCTAATTATGAAGTGACTTGTATAAACCCTTATTAGCATGTAAACCACTTACTAGATATTTTTAATAAACAATCCCAAGAATTCAACAACATCCTTATGCCATAAATGTTAAAAATAAGCTGCTAGAACTTTAATGTTTTAAAGATGGCAAATTGCATTCACAAGTACTTTAATATAGAATTGTGATACTCTATTTTCCATAATCATTTCTAACTCTATCAAAAAGTCTGAGTTACACAACTTTAATCTTGGTAAAATTTGATTTAGGTATTGATGAATTTGGAGAGAAACTTTATGCAGGGCATGCATACATCTTCACAAAGAAATGTGTCTTCATATGTCAAATTTAATTTATCATTCTTAGCTAACTTATATCCCCTCTCCTTCTCAAACCTCAATCCTATGGTATTTTTGCTCTTTGATAGGTCACCTTTCTCTAGGCCTCTCCCCGACCTTATCCACTATATTATTTTTAAAAAATAGAAGTGTGCCTGACTGTTTGCTGCCCATAAAGTATGGGGAACAAGAAAATATAAGCAGCACCATAAACAAGGAAATACCTGTACCTTATACTCACTAAAAAAGCTAAAGCTATATAACAAAAGATGCTTCTCAAATGACACGATTAAAGAGACATAGGCTACACTAGCAATATTTTTCATAAATATAAGCATCAGATCATATTAATAGTTTTATTATTATAGGCCTAGCTTAACATAAGTAAGTTGCCTCATTTCTTAGTGGGCATAATTGGGAAGGTGCATGGAAGATTAAGTTGTAAATAGGGGCTTGACAAACAATATACTGAGTCAGGATTTCTGTGCTACCTCAGATAAGCAGCAACACCCTGATGCTAAGAACTATAGACCTGGAATGTAAAGATCAGGTTCTATGTAAACAGCACACGGACAGAACATGCTGTATCAGGATATGTTCCTGCAAAGTAGCCAAGCCAATTAAAAAAGGTGTGATTTAATATATAGCAAACGCAACATAATGTTTAAATATAAAGTACTTCTGGGGGAATTCTGCACCAAAAAAATAAAAATTAAGTGCATGATATTTTAAAATTCTGCACATTTTATTTGTCAAAATAACACAATATAATCACTCTTCCGTTATCGGCCCTGGGCTCCCACTGCCTGTGCCAAACATGGGTGGAAGTGCTGAAGGGAAATCACAAATTCTGCGTGAAAAAGATTAAATTATGCGGGGAATATTAATTCTGTGCAAATTCTGCATTGGCACAGAATTCCAGCAGGAGTAAAAAAGGAAGAGGTTATCTGTGTAACTTTGAATGTGTGATATGCCCTGTACTCACCCGCTATGCTTCAGTCTGATCAACTCAGCATAGCTTTGCTGTATGCCAAATAAAGGAACCTGAGTGATGAAATTCAGAGTTGAAGTGAGTGTTTTGGATCACAGTATGAAGCATTCTCACAGAACGGAACAAGGTGTTCTGGGTAAGTTGAGTGGAAAAGGTCTCAGAGAGAGAATCCCAACAATTACTCTGATAAAAAAAATGAATGATCAACAAATTTAAATGTAAATTGTGGCAATATGTTAATGACAATAACAGATATCTTTGGAATAATTTACGACAATAGGATACTAAAACCATATGGCATCTGATACAAAGAGAGCCTCTTTGAAAAATCTGACATAACTCTTTGCAAGGATTCAGTAATATATTGCATACTAGCTCAAAAGGGGAAAGTAAAATGACACACACAACAGAAAGACAATATTAACCTTCATTTTACTGTTGAAGTTAAAATGAGATGCATCCATTAAAAAAAAAATCTATCACCTTCCTTTGGCTTGCTAAATGCCTTGGATATTTGTACATATTTTGCAGGAACTTATTTTCATTGATCTTCCTCCTCTTCTCCCTTCAATACACTATTCCACAGGGCTATCCCGCCCCGCCAGTTTTGGTCAAATCACACACACCCCAAGGGAGTTGCATTTATACAGTATTCAAATGCTTTAAGTAATATAACAGATTTAAAACTTCATTTTTTAAAAAAATACAGAATATATAAATATGGGACAAAATTCTGCTCTCATATACACTGGTGTAAACCCAGAGTAACTATTTTCTTCAATCACTTTTCAGGACGGTTATAAACAAGAGTAGAATCTGGCCCATGGCACTTTTATAAGTAAACCTGCATTGACAGAATATGCTTTAGAATAACTAGATATTTGTTATATGATATTTTATATCTATATATTTGGTATATGAGCTGAAAATACCATTCTGTGTTTTGTAAGGAAGTTCTTTTTCCTTTTCCAAAATATTATTCCATAAATTTAGTGCATTTAACCCAGTTCTAGAAATGGAAATATTTTTTTATCCAGTGTTAAGATTTTCTCCTGTTATGGAGCACTCCAAAAGATGAGAGAGACATCCAGGATTGGATGGCCATTCATTCATTTATGAGCCTCTCCACTGAGGCTGCAAAGTAATGAACAATTGTGATGTAGTCACCTGTTCAAACAAAAAATTGAGACCACATCATTACACATAAGCCATGTGACGTGACCAAATTCAGATCAGTGACCTCAAAGTAAAAAGATGTGAATTTCATTAGCAATTTCTTGGGCCACCTAGCCCCACACTATAGTCAAGTTCTTAAAATCAATTAAAAACACATTAAGTTTATTTTGTAAAGATTACATCAGGGTCATTCCAATTATCACCAAGCTATTTTAACTGAGAGGCAGCTAAATACAATGAAAAGTAGGGAAGTGAAATAAGGTAACTGCTGGTTCTATTATAGGTTTCTTGGCACTAATCATTTAATTGGGGTGACCAGATGTCCCAATTTTATAGGGACAGTCCCAATATTTGGGGCTTTGTCTTATATAGGCGCCTATTACCCGCCTCCCCCACCTCCTGTCCCGATTTTTCACACTTGCTGTCTGGTCACCCTACATTTAATTGACTAAATATTTGACACAAATTAATATATTCCAGAAAACCAGTGAGCCATGTCTGTGTTCACGAATATAAATTCCCCACGAAGTATTAACTCTGGGCCAAATTGCAACCTATTCTGCACACATGCACCAGGTAACCCACATTGTGGGGGTAAGAGCAGCCTCTGAAAAGTCTCTTCTCCAGCTTCCTTACAGATGGACCAGGAGTGGGCTGATCCTTGATCACATACCCAATGTGAATGGCAGCAGAGCCAAGTCAGTGTGCTGGGGGACATCACTGCACCACTATAAAACAGCATTAAGATATGAGCCCCAATACCATGTGACATTTACCAGTAGGCAAATTGTGACTCAATGTCCCAATCTACTTTCAAGATGCTCCTGGGGCAACACAACATTGCAGTGTCTCTTACATGGTACTTGTGGCAAAGCACTATTTAGCCCAATGAAGTGAAATGGCACCACATGTTCAATGTGCTAACGTTACTGCCACAGAGAATAATTTGCATCCTAAATCCAAACTGCAGGTTTTACAAGAGAATAAGCCATATCTTCCTCTTTAGCTTTCCCATGTGCCACATGAATTTTCTGCTTTTTAACCACTGTCATTACAATAGATAATTGCATTCACAATTAAAACACATTTCAATTTGATAACTCATGGCCCAATCCCAAAGTCCTTATTCAGACTAGGTATGGGTTTGGCCCATTATAAATATACTACACATCAACAAGGCTATAAAACAGTACAAGAATCAGTAGGGTGTAGAATCAGGAACCTGGAGTCTGCATAAATGGCTACATGGTACCCTTAAGAGTGTTAGTGTGCACACATAGATGCACCAGTCCAGTGGGATCTTCCAGGGGATCTGTACCTAACATGTTCACAATTATTCCAGTAGCTATGGGCAGCAAGTGCCAAAATGGCACCCTCCTAATATTGTTTTACCCCACACCCACATTTTCCTCTTTTGGTGGTATTCACAGCTAGTTTTGACATTAGCATTAAGCAGTCCTTGCTTTTCTTGAGCACAAGGACTACAATTGTGTTTGGTCTCTTGCTGGGGCACAAAGAAGGATGAAAAGGAAATTCTTTGTGCCCTCCTCCACCAATTAGTGAAGACACAAACTGGGCCATAATAATTCTGACACTGGAATGCTGAGTGGCCATTTTAAGTTCTATTTTTCCTTTTCTTTTACTTCATTATATTATGCATGCCCTACTAATCTCTCTCTTTCAATTGCAATTATTTTGCAATTATTTCACTGCAAGATACCCCTGGTGCTCTATACAATCCTCAGTCATCAGATATTGTATGTTGGTTGTCTGTTCACCAATGTGGAATAAGTGATGGCCTGAGTCTAGCTTTATCAGGCAAGTATCCCCGTCCCAATTGGCATCTTTCCGAAGAAGCCTAGTAGGGGTACCTACATACCTGCACTACCTTTAATCTAGATAGCCTGCTAAAAGTAGCAGTAAGGATGTGGCAGCAGTACAAGCAAGTATGTTCTCAAGGTGGTGAAGCAGGTTTCTGCACTGACGGCCACACTTCTGTGTCCTCACACTAGCTATATTAAAGGTAGTGGGACTACATCTACACAAGCTGCAAATCAGACTCATGGCTACAGTGTACTGGACAAGGTTAGCAAGAGGCAAGCTTGCAAAGCCTCTGCCCATGCTCTGACTGATCTATAGATTAAAAACAACAGCAACAACTCCTCACTCTCAAGTAGTGTCAGTCTGGCACTTTTTGCAATATTACACACACACCACACACACACACACACACACACACAAATAAATTTAGGGGGAGAACAGCCTGAATTGCTATATGTTCTACCTTGAATCACCAATAAAAACATTAGTAGAAAAAAGGCACAAAGGAAAGAAATGGGTTTTTTCCTCCTAAATCTTCGGTAAATTTAGTACTATGTTGTGTGTCTGTCCATATGTGTGCGTATGCATGTATACGTAAAAAGTTATTAATGGTTATAAATAAGTAGTACACTTTTGAGAAGCCACCTGTTTCTTTCCGCTACACCAATCAAGTTATTTCTTAGAGAAAAGTTCGTGAATGTCTTCTAGACATTATTTGATTAAGTTGACAATATTATGTGAGCAATGGTTCAGTACCCACTGTGCTGTACTTTTGACCAAATAGATTTGTGTAATGAACACTCGCTCTGTCTCTTCTCTGAGCTTGAATAGGGCTCGTGATTTAACCAGTAATGCTGGAAGCCAAGTGAATTTACAGCCCCCACAGTCATTCTCTCTCAACCTGGAAAGAATAGCAGCAGCAGTACATGAGCAAGCATAATTCAATACATTGTGCTATAAGTGCAGAAAATAATATCACAGAGCTCTGCAATATACCTATTGGATTTGATTTGTAAACCTGATAAAAAAGCAATCGAGAAAGTTCAGGGCAATATATATATATCAGCAAAAATGTAACCTTATTGAATGTGTACAAAGAACTGAAAAAAATCATGCATACTAAATCAACTTCATACTTTTCTTAAATAATATTGCACATTCTCCATTTAGAAAGAAGCTAGATTGTGAAAAGTTATTTTCCATTAAAAAATGAGCCAGAGAATAATTTAAACCAGAGTTTGGTGCTTTCTTAAAATACTGTTTTCAAAATGCACTGCCAACTGTGAATCAACAAATGCAAACATGCTTGTCGCTTTCCTGGTTTGTTCTGCAGATAGATTGATTAATAAATCATGTCAATTTTGATAAAGTTAATATCTTTGATAGCCCTGAAATGTGTTGCCAAGATGCATCATAAGAGGATGGATATATTTTTATATGTCTATATTATATCCCTTTGGTTCAGAAAATTGATAAGCATTTTCCATTAAAGTAGAGGCTTGGAGTTGTTGATGGTTGTGTGGTGTGTGTATTTGTTTCTAAACAAAGTTTATGAAATCCTCTTTTCTTTCATAAAATACGGTTCTAAAGCTTCAATGTTCTCAGTCTATTCGTAGGTGGTGAACATTTTTCAAATCAGTTTAAAGGGAATAACTGGCTTTATTATAACAGAAAAATATTTTCATTTCTTACAATGAAATGTATGCCACTTTACCACCACATCACAGGACACCTTAAGATTTTATTTTGGAAAAAAAAAATGTATTCTTATCTGAGCTTATGTGACAACTGCCATCTTGGTAGACATACTGGGGACTGAACAATGAACATCCAGGCCAAAAAGCATGAACTACTATAGCTTGAGCTAAAGATTCAAGGCTCTGTAGACAGGGGATTCACTGTAAATGAGTAAATTCAACAGTTTTTATTATGTTGACGCTGTGATTAAGAGTCTACCATCATTTATATGACTACGTGCTCAGTCTGTGTATATATAGTTTTAATAGAGGTAACATATAGTGGACTGAAGACAAGACTAGGAACTGAAAACATCTGGAGTGAAACACTGGTCCTATTGCATTCAATGGTGACATTCCCAATGACTTCGGGGGACCAGAATTACACCCCTGAGTTCTATACTCTGGACAAATTACTTAAACTCATAGTACCTCAGTGTCCTAGTCTGTCAAAGTAGTGTAATTTTGCTTTAGTTTCCTTTACATAAAACATTTAACTGAACTACTAAATGAAACAAGATGGGTGAGGTACTATCTTTTATTTTTCAACTTCACCTACAGGAGTTGGTCCAATAATAGATACTACCTCATCACCTTGTCTAATATCCTTGGACCAATAAGGCTACAACAGCACTGCAAATTATTAAGTGAAAACACTCTTGGGTCCATGACAAAAAAAAAAAAGTCTTTATCTCTTAGGGGGGTTCTGTCCAGAACAACAAGAAACCACCAAGTAAGAGAAGACATTCTTCCATCCACAAGATCATATTGTCCCTATTCTAGAGCATTACAAAGTCAAAATGGCTGCTGTGTAAATTATGACTAAGAGCAGTTCTTCCTTCCTTTCCTTCCTATTGGCAAAGGATTCGTTAATTGTTCAGTTATCTCTATTGCCCATATTATTATTGATATATGAACCATGTTTCAGGGGCAATATATATGACGAGTATACTCTGTCATAAGCAGTTTTTAGCCCTTGATTTTTGTTTTAGTTCTATAGAAACTTTTCTTCTCTCTTCTCTTTTTATATTTGCACTACCTGAGATCCGTTTTCAAAAAGCTATTAGTGCATGGCACGCCAGCAGAAACCAGATGCTTCTGGTTTATCCTAGAGCCACATGATATTGTTCCTCCCAGCTTGTATGGGTGCATTTTAGTGATCCCAGGAGATGTTAAAGCATTAGGAAAAATGGGTATTCGTAAGACTGAAGCCAGCCTGCCCTGACCTTCCATATAGACAAAAGAAGATTCTTCACAGGAAAGAAGATGAAGCCTCAGTCATGTCATGAGGCAGAAGCAAGTGCTGAATGCAGAGTGGGACCTCAGATACGGAATTAAGAAACAGGTTGGAATGAGTGTTCCTCCCTATAACTCTGGTTCAAAGCCCACTGAAATCAATGAAAAAAATCCTATTGTTTTCAATACGCTTTGGATCAGGCCCAGGAAGCCCAGCCTTCTTTCCCAACAGTCACTGATGGTGGAATGGCTCTTGCCCCTATTGCAGCTCCCCTAGCTCTCCCAAGTGGTTCTCATTCAGGGTCCACATTCTTAGAATGGGAAGAAAAGGGAATGATTTTCAAGGAGTGGGGTCCAATGGACGGATGATTGTGAGAAACACTTAGCTTGCTTCCAAGCTGGGAGTCCCATTGGCCCAGGGAAAGACTAAGCAAATGGTCACAAGACTAACCTATTCAGTGACTGAGGTGGATAGGAGAGCTAGTCCCAGCTCCCAGCAAATGAACTGGGCAAGGTACAGGCACTCATTCATGAGGTCTTACAAATAAAAAAGATCATCCTGGGCCAGCTGTTGTCACTGCTTGGTTATCTGAAGTTTGATCTTAGGATCACTGCCCCCAGTTGTGTCACTTGCTTTAGGCTTGGTGCGACAACAAAAGGAGTGCTCGGGCAGAATCGTTTTATCTTGTTTACAACTCAGTGAAAAAAGACTCATTGCCTGTCATTCTTTGCTCACCAGCTTTGAGCTCAGCTTTGGCAGTCCAAGCAGGACCTCTTGTTGGATGTGCAGATTCAGACAAACAACTCTGGAGGCTCAGCTCTGGGGTTTGCTTTGAGACTCAGGAATTAACACTAGCATTAGTGCTGATTTGTCTCATTTCCAGGTGCGCTGATTTTGGAGACTGGTACCACAGACTAGAAGAGAGCATTGCTATTACTGCGATAATTTACATGTAAAATGCTGATAACTTAATTAAGAAATCATTAGCTCCAAGGACATGGAGGACCAGCTGGGCTAGTTTCTTAAGCTGCCTATTGTACAGGACAAGTGGCAACTTACCAGTTGTCTGCCCGCTCCCAGAGGAGGATATAGCTCTATTTGTGGTATCTGTTATATGAAACAGGACCTATCCTCCTCAACAACTTTGATGGCACTCTTGAATACAACACTGAGTGCCCAACTTGCTGGGTCTCCTAATTCTTATAAAGGAAGCAACAGGATGTTGCAGAGCTGCTATGAAGCACTATGCTCAGAGTACACATGCACAAACCCATAATAATTTAGACACTGAGTGCACTGTCACAGAATCTAGGTAATATCTGTGACAATGGATAGTGGGTTTGAGTTTCAGGATAACATTCATGATAGCAGTTAATGGAGCTCTGAGCTTCACTAAAGAGTTGCTGAGTTCAGTTGAGGACATCAGGTTGGTATCAGAGTATCAGCAATTTGCATTGGGAGAAGAAATTATAATGAGTTGCCTTAATATATAATTTATTTGCTAAAGTCAGTTCAATAACCATTCCTGACTATCTACCGATTCCATCCACAGAATATTACAGCAACAAAAAAATAAATGAACTGCTCTGTAATCAATTCCAATCAAGCTCCACAAGCAGAAAAGGAAACATACATATTCCATATGTCATTTAAAAAAAGTACATGAGGCATCTGTAAACTACCATCACTTTAGCATAGGCTAATACAAAGATCTTAATCTGTTTTATCTCTGTGTGAAGGAGGATAAAGGTTTAGATGGATATAATGTGGAATGTGTGATCAGTCAAACATTTTAAAAGACAACAGCATAAATGTGAGTTCAAGTAATGTATTTTTCTGTTAAACAATATATACATAGTCTTTTAATTGATGTTTTGATACCTGTGATTTTATCCATCAGTCAGTACTCTAACATTTCTCGTGCTTACACACTCTTCCAGCAGATTGTATTAATAGGAATGATGCAGTGCTTAAAAATAATATTCTTGTTTCCATACTTCAAAGAATGATGTACAATCTAGACAGGCATGCATGTGAGAATGGGCAATGAGGATAATATGAAACCATGTGTAGAAAACCTGAATGGAGTTGATTTATCATTTTCATATATATTGAATAGTTAGCATAATTTCACACCATGAAACTGTGAGCTCACCAGCTGTGCATATACCACAAATAATTAACAACCAAAATATTGCAGTTAAAAAAAGTTATCAATAATCCAAACCCAAATTAAAGGTTTTTAGAAACCTCACTGAAGTAATAACCCTTTCCCCCCCCCAAATCACAATATCCACCCCCACCCGACACATTTGTCTAGGTAATTTTCTTAATAACTAAGTCATCTTGTACTGTGTATCTACGTTTGCACTGGGAAAAGTAAGACTTACTACACACACTCCCTTCTAGAAATGTACAGAGTCAGTTGCAAACAAATTTGAATTGAACAGGGCTGAGGCAGATGAACAATAGAGAAAGCTGTCCCTCACAAACCCCTGTTACAGTTTGTGATTAAATAGTTTCTTAAATAGATTAAATAAGCTGTGCTGTTTCTTCTCTGGTATACTTGGAGAGACCTGCACATATTGTAAATATAGCAGTAGGATAAAATATTTTAATCCTTTGATAGTGACTTGTTCCCCTTCTCAAAAGGAAATAACCTACTCCTTGAGCTCAAAACTTCCCCACAGATAACAAGTCATGATAACAACCTCATTATCTAAAATCAGATATGAAACTTGCATACTACCATCTGTTAGTAAATATCCCTCTCATCCATCATTACTATTATAGCCATTTCAAAGAATTTCTCCAAAAAAGAAAGTTCAGCAGACAGAAATGAGATCATACTTCTTCCTGTGGCCACTCATATGCAACTGTCTGTGTTATAATATGGGAGCAAGACATATTCCCTGATCTCAAGTGTTCAGATTAGCTTTTTTTTAATAAATATTTTTCGTAACTATTATCCTTATAACTCAATGTTACAAAAGGCTGTGAGCTGTGATAACATTCATTCTTACATTTTTACACCAGTAAAGGAAATCTCTGAGAGAAAATATTCCTCGACAGGCAGAAGCTTTATATCCTATAATAGTATGTTATTTATGAAATGTTGTACTACTTGATTGACTGAAAATTTATTAATGGATAATACTACATGAAGAAGTACATCTTTGAAAATACTTTGGTTATAAGAAGATGAATTTGCCTTCAATTAGAACATTTATGGAGGAGAGGGAGGTTACTGCCCCTAGAAATCATAAAGAATGTTTGTTCTCAGCAAATACCAAAGAACTCAAGTTTCTAGCATTCCCCCCTGTGAACTAGACTTATGTCATGCATGTGAAGTCCTTTTTTGTAGGCGTTGTGTTGACATAACCTACTGCTGAGTGAACTTGTGAGAGCAGAGTTTCATGCTGAGAGAGAATGGCTGATTGCGACACTGCAAGCTCACAGAAAGAAATAAAAGGTGACAACATGATGAAAGGTTTTCATTGCTTGACCCATCAGAAGATCAGCACCTTTTCCTGGGTTTCTGCTGTAGCTCTTTCATTTGTTTACTTGTGTGCTTTAGCACGAGCCAATTCCTGAAATCTTCATCCACCGCAGCAGTATTCAAGGGATTTCCCAAAAGATACCTTCCAAATCACCTTGACCTTTTTTAGGCAGACATGCTATAGATAGGTTTTGCAAACAGCAGCTCTGTTCTAGGTAGAGTAGCACATTTCTCAAGCTCAAATATAAACCGCAGTTTACACTGACATACTATGAAAAATAGCTGGGTTTACTTTGTTATTGGTTTTATTTGCTTCTCTCATATTTTAGCAAGTTACAAAAAATGTGTAAGCAGCATTTCAAACAAGATATAACATTATGAATAAAAACCATGCTGAAGGCTTTATTTGATTTTTTCTATCCTTTATATAGAATACTGGATTACAGTACCATTTTCATTGTAATGTCCCTGAAGACTTTATCAGCTTCCTTTTATCTTACCCAAAACTAGGGAAGCCCACAAGATAAACGACATGTCTTGGATAAATCAGGAAGAGTTTTTGACCTATTTTTCAAGTCTATTGATTTATTTTCCTTTATTAGGGTACAACACACTTAAAAGGTTTAGAAAACAAATCACCTAAATTATATACATTTTAAAAAGTCTTCCACGTGGCAGTAGATGCAAATCTGTAATGGGCTATCAAGTAGGTTGGTTCCAGTAATATTTGCAGTTTTGCAAAGATATGGTCAGTCAGATGAACACCACAGGAAGTCAGCAAGAATTCCTAGGCCCTCTGCCAGGAACTGTATAGCACCACACAATTGGCCAGGTGTGTTACAGCACTTTTCACCTTCCTCAAAGCAATGCTAAACCATTGATTGTTATTGTAAGCTTTAGACCAGACTTCCCTTGTCCTTGAATGAAGACTGGTAAATCCAATATCCTCTCCACAAACAATGCCACATTTCCCCCTCAACCAATTTAAATATGAACCTTAAAAGCCTTCACAATGTGTGACCAAGTATCCTCATTCTGAACACCTAACTGCCAAGCAAATGGATTAATGAGGGCTCACCTTGCCACTCAGAGCACATAATGTTCAGTGGTGCTGGAACTGGGGGTGCCGCCAGAACTAAGGGTGCAGCCACACTCCTTGGCTTAAAGCAGTAATAACAAACACCAAATACATATTTTCCATGATTTCCATCATCAAAACCCCCACTATAAAAATTATTCCAGCATCCCTGACAATATTCCAAAGTCATATATCCTTGATCAATTTTTAACTTGCTTTAGGGAAACCACATATCCTGACACCTGCCAGTCTGCTTATTCTTTAACTGACTATGTACAATTACATACCCGCTATAGGCACATCAATTCTAAATGAACGTGTCACATAAATTGCAATGCAGATCCCTCTATGAGACACTTCTTACCTTTATCTATTCAGCACTGAGCCCTCATCAGTTGAAATTGGTCACTGATTGCCCAAACCAATCCTCAACCCTTTTTAAAATGTTTATTGTAGGGGTTAATTATCTAAAAGGAACAAAACACACTGCTGAGCTGTACAAAACAAAGTCATTTACCATATAATTGCCCCAATTTGAGTTCTTTCCTGCTGATTGGGATCATTCCTCTTTTTTTTTTTTTTTAATTTTGTTTTTGTGCATACATAAAGCCGTGCTGGCAAGGTCACACTCAGATGACCTCATGTGGGTTTAAAAACTCAGAAGCCAATGAACAGAAATAGTCAGAAATGGTTTAAGGGCATACAGCCAAGGAGAATGCATGACTTGCGATAGCCACAGGATGGTTTTCTGGAGGCATTATGTTGAAAAGAAGTAGCGTTATACAGCAGGTTATTACTGGTACTGGGCATTTTCAAATGGAGCCATCTCTTGTGGAATGGGTCTGCTCTGGCCTTTCTCAGTTCCCAGGGTATATCTCTATGTAGTTAAAGCAACTGATAGCATGGTGAAATGGTGGACTGTAGAGAATACAGTGGAGTTAGTAAGTGACAATTTGTCTATCCAGTGTAAAGAAACTGGCTACCTATGTAGTGTAGGAATTCTACTGCACATCATTTGCACTAATGCAGGTTCTTGTAAAAGACAAGATTCTGGAAGCTAAATTTAAATGACTAAGTGTAAGGATCAGGCCCAGTGCCTCAGTTCTGTCTTTCTCTAAAATCCTCTCAGTTCCACCAGCAGGCCCAATTGGGGGGACTAAGGAACCACAATGCAAAGATAAGAAGATAACGCAGAAGAGATGATTTGTGAAGTACACTAGGTACCAGGGAACATTTTGTAGTTATGCTCTGCCTCAATGATCAGGGAATAAAACTGCTTCAAATGGAAATCAACTGGCTTGAGCCGGATTATGAATGTATTTAAATGAGGTTTTAGGAGAAAGCTAAAAGCGCTGAAGAGCATTCGAGTTAAGGGACAAAGGATGTTTGTAGCTAGGGGTGTCACGAGGACCCAGGGAATAGAGTCTCCTAGGTATTGTGCCTGCCATTGAGAAGCAGTGTTGGGAAAAGCAGCTAGATGTTGATGAGATGAGGAAATGAGAGACTTGAACACCTGTCCCCTGCCTCAGGTGAGGACATCAAAGACAGCATCTCCCTTTCTACTTTCAGTGTCAGCAGGACCTGCTAGTGGACATTTTGTGACAGGATAGTAGAGCACAATGACAGGATAATAGGGGGTAAAGATGTACATATATCGGTTCAAGCAAAAGATGATCTCAACTAAATGGGGGCTAATAACAACGGCCATAGTGTGAGGTATAAAAAACATGACATTTTAATGTTAATGTTAGGAAACTTAAAACCAAAAAGGGATAAAGTTAAAGTATTGGCTTAGTAAGAGGTGGTTAATGTAATTATCTTGTGGTTGTAACAGGACATTATCATCAGTGAGCTATGGATCCCTGGCTTCAAGAAGGAAAGACAGGTTAGGCTGGGGAGCAGGGGAAGTTTTTGTATACATTAAAGGATACTCCATTATGGGTATGTCTACACAGCAAAGAAAAACCCGCAGCTGGCCCATGCCAGCCAACTGGGGTTCACAAGGCTCGGGCTGCAGGCTGTTTCATTGTGTAGACTTCCAGGCTCCAGCCCAGAAGCCTATATAACAATGAAACAGACCCACAACCCAAGCCCAGAGAGCCCTAGTTAGCTAGCAAAGACCAGCTGCAGGATTTTCTTTACTGTGTAGATATAGCCTCTGAAGAGTATGTTGAGGTGAAGAGAACCATGGGATACAATCAATATGATTACAAGTCCCCAGGGAAAAGGAACACTAACACAGTTGTAAGAATATACTAGAGCCCCCAGTGCAGAACAACAATAAGCAACTTAACAAAAAAGAGTAGGGACTTTAGCGATAAACTTGATTAAATTAATGGACAGTTTTCCTTAGAGTACATAAAAGGAAATACTATTAGCCACAGCATATAATCGGAATGTGAAATTCACTGACAGAGTAGGTCATCACATCAACTGCTAGTTCTAGCTCTAAAAAAGGACTGTATAATTGCATGACCACTAATAAATTTGTAGTTATGCAAGGTATGGGTAATCAGATGCCATGCTTCAGGGCATATGCTAATCACCTGCAGAAGTCAGTAAGGGATTTATTTTATAGCCCTGCACAATTGGCTAGGTGCATTATGGAGGAGTGTCACATTCCTCAGAAACATCAGACACTGGACACTGCCAAAAGCAGGATATCAGCCTGGATGGATTGAGTGCAGTTCAGAATACTAAATTGTATTCTTATGTTCTTAGTGCAGGGCCACCAGAGAAAGTGTTTCTATTTTCCATAATTGTCTCTGTACACTAAATATCCAAAAATAGAGAAAAATATTGAATTGGATGAACAACCATCTTCTGCCCAAGGGGGCATTATCCTTAAAATATGGTGGTGGTCTGAAAAGTATGTATGTAAAAAATGGCACCTTCTTACTCAACAGGCCTGGTCCCTATGCATTTTCAGGGTCACAGCTGATGTTAGTCCATAAAAGGGATGGTATTTTTAATTGCCAAGTCTGCAACATCAATTTAAAGTAGAATCTTTCCTTTTCGCACATCATCGCCAACAGAAAAGGTCCTGCAGACCAAATTATGCCCTCTGGTACACCTGTGCAAATCCAGAATCTTCAGATTATGCCTTCAGTTGCACACCTCTGCAGTCTCATTGCCGCTAGTGTGCTTGTTCAGATTTAACTGATTGGAAGTTAGTAAACAATTCTGTTGCTGATGCATGAGAAGAACCAGAATCCAGCTTTTGCTCTCTTGGCTGTGTCAGCTCTGCGAAGCTCATTTTCATTTATTAACTGAACATATTTTATGTGGAAATCACTGAGACACAGCAAACATGTAAAACCTCAATGATGATTTACGGAGTCACATTTCAGTGTAGAACCCTAATCTAAACAAGAACATTGAAAGTGAGAAAAAAAATCAGTTAAACTGTTTTTTATACACAAACAACAAGCATTACACAATAAAACCATTCAGCATATTAGCTTCCGTCCAGAATTGCATACAGGATAGGACTGCTTGGATGAGTCCAGAGGTGAAAGTAAGCTGGCACGGGCCTGTACGCTGTGCTGAACCTGACTGGCTTCCCCAGGCTGGCGATTTAAAGGGCCAGGGTCTCCTGCCGCTGCGGGGAGCCCCGGGCCCTTTAAATCACCACCGGAGCCCTGCCACTGCTACCAGGGGTTCAGGCAGCGGGGCTCTGGCGGTGCTTTAAAGGGCTGAGGCTCCCCGCAGCAGCAGGAGTCCTTGGCCCTTTAAATCCCCATGGGAGCCCTGCCTCCACTACCCTGGGGCTACGGCAGCCGGGCTCAGGCGCTTTAAAGGGCCAGGACTCCAGCCGCAGAGGAGGAGCCCTGGGCCTTTAAATCTCCCCTGAGTCCCTGTAGCTCTGGGGGTGATTTAAAGGCCCTGGGGCTCCCAGCCACAGGGCTTTAAATCTTGATTTAAAGGCCCCGCCCCTTCCGGTTGAGGCCCCGCCCCAGGACTCCGGCATATCTGTAAATCCTTTAACTTACTTTCACCCCTGGATGAGTCCCACATTCTCTGAGAATATGGTCTTTACCCTCTTCTTAGGGATACATGAATTTCCAAAATTGATTACACCAACTGTCAGCCTGGTCCAGTAACCTGAGAAAGCAAGAAATCCTCAAACAGGTGATTACATTAAGCTGCCCAAAGGAGAAGTGCCATCTTTACTTCAAATGTTCAACTGGTTGCTCTAAAGCAATACTACCTTTATAGTGTTTTAGCCTATCTTTTCATATCTATGCACAGATGTTCTTATTATCCGTATCATGTCTACTCTTTTTGTAGTCCTAGAGCATTCTATATGCAGGGGTCAGAAATGCCCCTTTTCTCTCCACTTCTCTAGTTAATTTGCCCACCACCAGATAATA
Organism: Trachemys scripta elegans; assembly: GCF_013100865.1. NCBI lineage: Eukaryota > Metazoa > Chordata > Testudines > Emydidae > Trachemys > Trachemys scripta. Next base: position 27,216,367 of record NC_048307.1, read on the forward strand.
TGTTCTGCATTCTTCTTTAGCTCAAAAATCACTGATTTAGAATATCACTTTGGTAAAGTTCTTCATCTCTCTCTTCTCCTCCCCAGCTCCTATCCAGAGGGTCCTGCATTCACTGACCTGCAGAAGCGTCTCAAAAAGTAATCAACTCACCCAGGATGGGTCTTTTTTCTATTTAACTGGAAAGTAAATAATTGCTAGTTTTCCATGACCATCAGCATCCTGGTGAAGGAGGCAAATAGGTTTATTCCTGGTCAGGTAAATTTTCAATACAATCCTGCAGGGCTGTTTTAGTAGCACTAAGTATATTGATGTGCTTTTCCATGAAAATCCTACACAACATTGAGAACCAAGTCTTTATGACTTAGTACAAAAGAGAATTTAATACCTCAAAAACCATAGGTAATAGTGTAACTCTGCTGCATAAAAATCCCTTCACATTTACTTGGACACACAGAATAGATGCTTTCTTTGCATTGTTGACAAATAAATACCGTGTTCTGTCAGCTTGTACCACAGGACCCTTTTAACACCCACCTCTTCCCCCAGCCACCCACAGAGCTCAACAGGTGGGAAACTTGATAGGACTAGCAGTGATTGGGACAGACTCAGAAGAAAGGCTGGCGAGCATACACTGGTGGACCCTCCTCCTCCAGAGGCTCTATATACCACTGGTTGGCTGGCTGGAGGAGTGGAGATAACTGGCCCCTCGCCTTCCCATTTCATTAATTTAAACCCTAGCCTGGGTCCTTGGGAGCCTCTTACTCCATCTGAGCTCCCCCAGCCCTCCTCTCTGTATAGGATCTGTGTTTTTGTAGATGCTGTGGGCCTGACGGATCACCTGTTTGGGGTCAGGGAGGAATTTTTTCTTCCTATTGGAGCCAAATTAGCAGGGGCCTCGTGGCTTTTTTGCCTTCCTCGTAGCATCTTGAAGGCACAATTAGGAGAAATAGGAGAATAATTTTGTAAGCACCTGATAGGGATGTTAATTGTCACAACTTGCGTCCAGTGCAGTTAAAAGGCTAAAAGGGCCAGTTCCCAAAAGTAAAAGACCTGATGGACCTTGTGCCTATGCAATCGAGGGAGACCTAAGGTCTTCATAGGCCGAAGTCCCCTTCTTTTTGGTGCCACCTATCCCCCTCCTGGGGAGAGGGCACAAAAAGATTCAGAAGAGTAAACCAAATCCTAAGAGTAGGCTGAGGAGAGTCTACTCCTAGTTATGTGTTATGTGACAGTATGAGTGACAGGGAGGATAATACTTCTCCCTCGTATTAAATTCAGAGGTTATGTGTAATACGATGTAAGCTACATTTCTTTACACTCATATCAACTCCCTTTGATCTATTTACACCTACTTCCCAAGGTGAGGCCCTCAATCTCACATTTTGGTGGAGTTCTGAAAATGGAGCCACAGTTGTGAATTATAAACGTTACTGCTGTTTTTGCACTTAATCCATTTTTTCAAGGTAGTAAGAATGATTATGTGCATACTAGAAATAAGAACAGGATTAAGAAGTTTGTGTCTGTTCATTCCTGTCTCACTAAGTAATTAATCTGCTCCAGAAGACCAAACAGTTCTTGACCACTTGGGCGGCAGACAGATTGCCGAACAAGCTCCTTTTCATATGAACAAAAGAAACTGAAAGCTTGGAAAAGAAAGGAAACTGCAAGTGGTAAATACAGGTTGAAATCCTTGTTGTCATTTGCATGACCATCAATATGTTTTTAATGACTGGAATTCTGAGATTATATAAATTCATGAAAACTATATGTTTATTAGTAATATACTATTCTTCTATTAGAATGTCAGGTGATCATTTCAGATGAGACAAAATGAATTGTTAGCTGGAGATTAGGAGTTCTCTCTCACCTTACCTAATCATGTGAAGAACTTCTAATAAACATTTTTGGTGCATGTATTAAATTAGAAAATAAACCACTGATTTCTTCAAATTTTCTAAATTAATGAAGTTCCCCCATGCCACTCCTAATATGAATATTTGTGATTACTGTAACATGAGGGAGACATTTAATTGTAACAAAAAGGAAGGTACACTCTTAAAATGGATAGCCAGCCATGCAATAGAAATGGCTGAACAGCTGTGAGTTCCTTATAATGGAATACAGACTATGAGAATAACATAGCAAAAACTGAATAAAAATTCTGCCCAGAAGCATGATGCAAAAAGCTTTATAACCTGATATACTAGTTTGAGTTTGAAAATATATAATGCTTTTTTCATGTGACCATAAAAATCTCAGGCTTTGTAATACAAAACAGTGCATGACAATATGATTCATAAATCCTTAATATGATATACTGGCCTATTGGGGTTTCATTATTTGGATTCATAGCTTGACCAACTGTACAAAAATGCAATAAAATATCACAAAATCTATTAGGAACTACATTATTTTCAGAGATCTTCTGGAGGTTTTTACAAGATGCATATTCCACTTTGTTACTTTACTTGCCTTTATTATGTAAAGAACACACTGTATTCTCTTAATTGTATCAGAAGTAAAACAGGTTGCAGAATTCTTCGTAGGATTAAATGATCTTAAATTAAAAAAAGAAACCCCACAAAGATTTGCCAAAGACAGATTTGCATAATCAGAAAGCTAGCTACCTTTTTATTTCATGCTAATCATTTTAGAAAATGTTTGTTCTCTATGTCTGGACCAATTAAATGAAATTTAACCAAATTTCTTTACCATGGAAGTCAGCTGTATTTTTTTATCAAACCAGGCACTAAATATTTTCATGTGAAATATTCTGTTTAGTTCCTCAAGATGGGTTTTATATCCTATAGATATAGTTTAAGTGTATCTATTAATAGGAAAGGACAGATCGCATGTGACAATTCATACACTTCTGTTGATTTTATTATTTATAAAAGCACCATAGGTGGGCAAGGAATTTTACAGACAAATAAGATGACAGATCTTTACCCTGAGGAATTTGCAGTCTCAGTTAGACATAATGCAGCAAGAAATGACAATAAGCAAAGGTTAGGGAAAGCAGGCAGAAGAAGGGTAGGAGTAAAAACATCAAGAGGTCTCCTTACTGTTGCAAAACTTTGTGGTTACTTGCTTCTTTTAAGTTTAACTACAGATTCAGGAAAGACAGCAGTGGTGGAAGGCAGGTACTAAAAAGAACAAGATTTGAGAAGGGTTTTGAAGGAAGACTATGGCTCCACAGTGCATAGAGTTACGAAGGATATTCCAGGCATGAGAAGTCATGGAGTCATTTATAGAAGATGGAAACCACGGGAGCTGAACAAAGTGTAAGGCCATGAGCAGAGATGCAGCGCAACTGGGATGAGATGTAGCTGGGGGTAGAGTTTGCTTTGAAGAGAGGGAATGAGGAATTTGAATACAATGCAGAAAAAATTGGAAGTTGGGACTCAACAAGGGAAGGGTTTGGAAGGAAAGATAAGAAATTCCATTTGCAGTATGTTGAATTGGAGCTGGTACTGGACATCCAGGAACAGATGGACAAAGAACTGCAGATGCAGGAACTGAAAGGTGAGGAATAGTTTATCATTTTTGCCAGGAAGATGAGTGAAGGATACACAATGTTTTGCATATGTGGTGAAAACCCGCCACAGCCCGACACAACATCCTTCATTACAGCTTGTGCAATCCCAGCATAATGGTATATCCCTTCATCTACCTCCTTCCCTAACCTATTAACAATGGAGCCCAAGGTCCCTCCCCTGTTCATTAAAGATGGACAGTGTGATTAACCTATATGCCTTTACAGATTACATTTTAAAAAGGTATGAACAACTCCAATTCTGTGATAAGAATTTGGGTCCTCCCCTGATTAGGTTATGTTTCTAACTATCAGAGAACACCATCACACAATCACACCAAAATGTGCAGGACTTCACCTCTCAACTCTATCAGTGGCCTATATTTAGAGCCATCTATCTAATCCCTTTACCAGGGCTGGAAGTCCTAAAAGTTAGATAGGAAATGAAACAAATTGAAGAGACAAATAAACCCCAATACAAAGAGACATAACTACTCATCACAAATTAGGCGAACAGTGTTGATGACTTACTGTAACCCCAAACCATTTTTAATCATTAAGAAAGAAAACTAAATCCATACACTGTATATCCTTCTCCCATACAAGAAAGAAAAAGCTCAGTAGTTGATGCTAACTAGAGGGGTGCAAAAATTCAAAACAAAACAATCGTCAGGAGATAGGAGGCTTTTGTATTTTATTTCAAATTTCCTTAATTAGCCCAATTTTGCCTCCAAATAAGATACACATTATTGAAAATGGGCACATTTACCTGAAAAATAATTGAAAATACCATAAAATTATTCTGATCGGATATTAACTCTGATATTGAAATGAGGAGAACTAATTTGCTTGAGTTAAATTTTATGCTCACTGAGGTATGAAAATGAATGTTGTACATTCCTAGACATTACAAGTCAGAAACAGCAGCTTAACAGGACAAAAAAAAAATTGCAGCTTATAGTAGCATTGTAGCTTAATTATAGCATTATTCTAAACACAAGAAAATATTGCTATTTATCATATAAAGTCAGTATCGTCATAAGATAAATGCTTGCTTTGTCTAGCACTGCACTGTTTTCTTTTAAAGCCGTTCAAATACATACAGTATTACTGTATTATATAATGTACACCACTTTTCCTTCACCTATGCATTGTTGCTTAATTTCATTTGACAAAAGAATATCTATAAAGCTCATTAAAGACACATCAGCTAATAAATACTACACTTTGTTTTAATGTTTATATTTGAGAACAGAGAAGATACTTGTGAGATATGCACTCCATAAATTATAGGCAATATAGGCAAATAATAAAGAAAATGGCAATTATACAGTTATTTATAAACATAGGGCCTGTTTCTCTTCTCATTTACACTCACTTTACGCCTGTGCAACTCTGCAGTGGAGTTGTTCTGGATTGACATTGTTGAATTGGAGAACAAAATGTGGCCCAAAGACTTTATAAGCTACTGCCATTCATACTGAAAGGTACTAATGCATCATTATGATCTAGCAGGTTGCTTGCTGTGTTTTACAGCCTTTCACACTACATTAACCTTTTGTACCTCAAGTATTTATGACCTCATAAGAAAGTATTTATCAAACTGAAAGCTAATATACAGCACTGTCTTTTAGCTATCATTGCTTAGGAACAGTTAAAACTCCTTTTTGCCTGCATTTAAAGTTATTGTGTTATACAGGTGACATTTTTTAATATGCAACAACATTACCACTGGGTACAAGTAGGTTTTGACTATTACTCATAGTAACAATTGACACAAAACAGCCAAATCACTAAAATATGGTCACAGCAACAAGCAGGGGACCACAGGGTGCAGTTTTAATTTTCAAATAAAATAACAAGTAATCTTTTCAAATTGGGAATATGCTTGTCATGCTCTATGTATCATTCAAAGACAGAACGTGGCACACAGGATATGGTAGCCATTCTTCGTGATAACAATTACAATAATAATAATAATTATTATTTTAGTCACAAATTCTTCTACTACCGATCGTGTTCCAGATTTAAAAATAAACCTGATCACAGAAAGACAGTAATGCAGGCATGTTTATGCTTTGTTAAATGTTAACATGCCAGATAACTAAGTATATTTGAGGAAACAGCAACAGCTGATGAATGTTTTCTACAAATATAGCAGTACTTGCAAACATTTTTCTCGCAAACCAATATGAAATGTAAGGTAGTGAGTACTACAGCAACCAAGAGAGAATGTTAAAATTACAAATATTCTTACAGAATTTATGACAAATCCATACCTGCAGCATCCACCACCATATGAGCAAAAACTCTCCATGCCTGTCTATGAGAGGAACATTGTGCAGCAGACTTTTTATTTCCTCTCCAAGAATGTGTGCGGGTCATATCTTTACTCAGTGGTGTTTCCCTGATATTTGGGAGAGGGATTACCCTCCAACTCTCTTCTTCTACAATCACAGCTACAGAACACAAAGGAGAGTGTTCCTGCTACATTATGATCTTATGAACGTCCTCAAGTACTAAAGGTAAATTGATTGAATGGATAGTGAATCCCATCTCTAACCTATGAGGATTATCTTCTGACTGCTAACCACACTAGAAGGTCAGATTGTGATTAGTCCTGTCTGGGTGAACCAGCTGCAGGAGAAGACTCAAGTAGCTTCCTCCCTTATACTGGGGAATACAAGCACCACACTAGGTTAGTAACCCCCACAAGAGGGGTATTTATGAGCAGGATGAAGACAAAGCTATTTAGCCCCACCTCCCTAGACACTATGGCTATGTTTACACTAGCACTGTTGTCAGTAAAACTTTTGTCAGTGAAAAAATACACACATATATATACACGCATATGTATGACTTCATTAGCTCTTAGGCATGGGTTTATGAACTTTGCTGAATCAGGGCTTTATAGATATTTTATATATATATATACACACACACATACATACACGTACACCCAATATGGCATTAGGTGCATGATAAAACATAAGGTATATAACTAAGTAACCTAATATATTTTTTCAAAGTTACACTGAATTGCAAAGGCTTGTTTATTTTAAAATTGTTTAAAGGTCCCTAGAGCAGTAACAGAACATCATTACATATTTGCTTTCTTAATTTCATAGTTACTAGATATTTAAATAGGCTTCCCTAGTTTGAATCCCAAATTCAGGATTCCAGGTTTCTCCTGAAATACAATGTTCACCTCACAACTAGCTTGGACTATGATCTCATCGTGGTCCACACACTACAAAAGAACATGAACTAAATGAGAATTACACTAGATATTAAAGACCTGTTGTTAGGAGAGGATGAATATCTCACAGTTAAGGCACCTGACTTAGACTCATGAGAGCAGTGTTACATCCAGCGCTATCACAGACTCTTTCTACAACCTTGGACAAGTCACTTAAACTCTTTGTTCCTTGGTTCCTCATTTGCTAAATGTCAGACTCATTGTCAGCTGCCATGCACAAAACACCTCAGTCAAATAACATTCCTTTTTCATTTGAGATTACCAGCTTCACAAACTCTCCCGGACAGTTCCCCAGCCCTAGCTCTGTACCACTCTACCAGAGTGGCTGGAAAGACAATTTAACCAGCTACATAGAGATTTCCCTGGTATAGCGAATCCCCAGGATGTGAAGAGCTAGGAAACAGGGAGTGACCAAGTACCACTGGTGATGCTTGGCTGTTGGAATGGGCCTTTGGGGACTAATGCATCCAAATGGAATTTAGAGCAGTCATGTAGTTACATTCATGGCTGATGTAGCATCTGACCAGCAACAGAGCTGGAGTGGGTATGGAATGCAAGTGTGACACAAAGCCCCCAGTCCTCCATCTTAGAGCACCCTAAGACTGACCCACTGCTATGTTCTAGACCCCCCAGCTGTAACACCTTGCCTACTCTCTCCTGCTAAGAGCCATAACATGGTGTTTCACATCTTCTCCCTCAGCCACTATGACAATCTTTACATAGAAAAAACACAGTAAGATTTCATCAACTTGGTACGTCTCTTGACAGGAACTATCGGCACCAACAAGCTGTGTGACAATATCATATACTCATGTTATATCCCTGAAGCGTTGAAATCCATCTCAGCTATTTTGCATTCTCCCCGTTCATCCATTGTAGCCAGGCTAAAGGATTATGATCTGTCGCAATGGTAACTTCACCATTACAGAGATAAGGCTGAAAAAACCTTTTCAAGCCCACTCAGTACTCAAAACCCCTTTTACCTCAGTGATAAAACTGGCAGGATCTTCTCTCTTAAATACACAATTGGGTATTCTTTCCCCACCTGAGTCACTAGGCTTACTTTAGGTCATTAACAGTACGACTTTCCTCAAGTGTAAGGGTAATGAACACAGCATCCCAGCCAAATTCCATCTTCAGTAATTCTACCTACCTAAGTGACTACTTGTAGTTTCAATTACATGTGTTTTCTGTTGTCTAGTGTTACTGAGCACTGTTTAACAGATGTTCAACACAATGGAACCTGTCTCAACTGGTCTGATAACTGGCTGGAATCTTCATTGCTGAAATAAAACATTTTCTTCCCCAAGGAGTGACTGTATACCTCTGAAACCACTTTGTGGCCATGGCTACAAGAACATAAACCCACCTACCACACCCAAGTCTCCTGAATGGTACAAAGTTTATTCTAATTCTTCATTTAATAGTGAACTGTACAAACTGGCTCTAATGGGTTGCAACCAGTGGTGGGCCAAATCCACTTATCAGATACAATTCCACTGACATTAAATAGCAATCTGCTTATGTAAGCGTGGAATTTAGCTCATTGCCAATGGATAACAGACTAAAGTGAAAATGAATAGCAGCATGCTCGGCAGTTCTCAATTTTTAATCAAATATGCAGTTATTTTCACTCAAAGTTAGAACCAAAGTAATGATCATCTTTTTTTACGTAATACACCTTTACCTCGATATAACGCTGTCCTTGGGAGCCAAAAAAATCTTACCGCGTTATAGGTGAAACTGCATTATAACGAACTTGCTTTGATCCGCCGGTGTGTGCAATCCCGCCCCTCCCCCCCCCCGGAGCACTGCTTTATCGCGTTATATCAGAATTCATGTTATATTGGGTCGCGTTATAATGGGGTAGAGGTGTACATAGGGAAAAACGCATGGCTTAATTTTTTTTAAACTGCTGAGAACTGAAGACATCAGAGTATGGGAGATGCTGAGGTCACAAGATTCTTCATCAAGATAAGATAAAGGCAACAGCAGCCTAGATTCTACAGGCTAGCTCCTTTAAGGGTAACCAACATACATAATCAATAGCTGAAGCACCCAAAATCGAAATTCTAATGATGAAGAAAAGACCCAAATCTTATAACAATAGGTTAATTTAACAGACACAGTATCTGGGTTCAGATAAACTGGGGCTTTTCAGAGATTAGATTCAGGTTGTTGTTGCCCAAAGAGAATGCCTATAGAAGTAATATTTACACTTGCAATAATGGGAAGGAGAATTTACATGACAGGTGTACAGGGGATATAAGCCTCCAACGGTAAACACCACCTGGTAAATATTCTATATTTGAAAAGTGGTGTAGAAGAGACAGAAGTCCCTTTCTAGGATTTTTATGAATACTCCAAAGCAAAAATTGCAGTTGCTCTTTCAGTAATATTTCTGCCCTAAGGTGCAAAGCGGAGTCAATGTTTCAGCCAAAGTGGCCTTTGTTGGAACATGTTTCTCCTAAGGCCAGTATGCTTAGAATGTTGACTTTGCTATGCTCCTGTAAAGGGAAAAGAAATATCACTGGAAGAGGTTGTTTCTACTAAGTGTTTTTCTTTTTTTTAAAAAGAGAACGTAGAAAAGAAGACTCAGAAAATGAGAGAGCAGGCAGTTGTCTAAAATTGAGCATGCCTTCTGGCAAACACACACACAATAAATTAATAAAAATAGCAATAATTCACACACACACACACACACACACACACACAAATAAATTAATAAAAATAGCAATAATTCACACTCCATGGCACTGTGAAAGTACTTTTTTTTTCTTGTTTGTATCATTTCACTCATGCTAGGTGATCTCAGCAAGCTGTGCAGTAACCTTAACTGCTTTACAGAGCAATTGGGACATGAAGGGCCCCTTCAATTCAAAATTGCTGATTCCTGGAGACAAGTGTTCAAGAAAGATTTTTTTGCTCTTTAATTATTTTTTCCACATAACCATGATAGTGTGTGCATATATGAATCTTTGTGTGTGCTCATGTGTCTGTGCGTATGTTAGAGAGTATAACTCAGTCAACTAGCATGTATTGATATTTCTTTGCAAACGTGTTTAGTGTCCAAGCTAACCTATAAACTGTGATTAAAATATCACAGATATATTTTAAAGGTACAATCTCATAATACAAGATTACTAATATACCATATCATGTGTCATCCTGTATCATCCTAAAGCTCAGTACAAACTATGGATGCCCGTCTTTAAACACTTACAACTGAACACAGTCTTTAATGATCTCTGTAATACTTTAAAGGCATGACTCATAGAATCACTGTGTTTTGTAGTAAGTGTTTGTAGGACTTGGCTCTAAGGTTAAGATTATTTTGTCACAGAAGAAAAGAACCAGTTTTCATGGAACACAATGGCGAATTTCTTGGGAAAACATTAACATGAGTACATTGTTGTAATGGGTGAGTATCAATCAAACAATGTTTTAAGCACTGAAAATGACTGAGTACCGACCTAAAGAAAATGAAGCTTACCTACTGTAACTGGAGGTTCTTTGAGATGTGCGGTCACTATCTGTATTCCACATATGCACCTTAGTCCAGAAATTCTTCAAAGCAGTGTCCATTGAGCCACACATGTGCAGTAGTTTCCCTCACGTCCACTCAGAAATCCTCTGAGAGTATATGGCCTATCCATGCAACTATTATGCTGTGGCAACTAGAGATTTTCTAGTGGGTTTGGTTCTTTGGAGGTAGAACAAAAGGGCGCATCTGTCATCGAGGAAGTGAAGTCTCTTGTATGTGGAAGAGACATGGGGATTGGGGATAAATACTCATATGTGATCTGATTGATATGGAAGTCAGAAATAATTAATCTTGGGGAGGAATTTGGGGTGTAACCTAAGAGAGACCTTCTCTTTGTGGAATACTGTATACGGAGGGTCTGCCACCATGGCTCCTAGCTCACTGACTCTCCTGGCCAAAGTTACAGTCACTAACAACGCCATGTTCATGCACAGGTGGGTCATGGCAGATGTCAGCATAGGCTCGAAGGCATACCTGTGAGAGTTGACAGGACAATGGTAAGGTCCCATTGAGGTGTAGGTTTAATGACCTGTGGAAAGGTCCTGATCAATCCCTTCATAAATCAAACAGTGATCAGGTGACTAAAATCAGAACCTCTCTCGACTGGCAGGAGGAAGGCACTAATCACTGCTAGGTGTACCTACAGAAAATTAAGGGCCAGTCCTGAAGTCTTTAAAGAGAATAGATAGTCTGGGATAATCGGAATGCCAACCATATGAGGCAGATGTTGGTGGCATTGTGCCCAGGCTGCGAAGAACCACCATGTAGCCTGGTAGCAGGCTCTAGTGGAATCTTTCCTAATTTGGTTAAGGATTTCCTGGACAGGGCAGAGCATAAGCATTCTATGTCTGACATCCACCCAAACACCAGGCCCTGAGGTGGAGTGAGCCTAGGGTGACCAAATGTCCCAATTTTATAGGGACAGTCCAGATATTTGAGGCCTTTTCTTATATAGAAGCCTATTACCCCACCCCCATCCCGATTTTTCACACTTGCTGTCTGATCACCCTAAGTGAGCCTTATTAAGTACAAAGGCTATTCTGGTTGGTCCTTGTGACCATAAAATGTCCAAGAGCCAGTGTTGAGGATCCTGAACCTCTTCCCTTGGGATCTGTAGATCATTAGCAACCCTTTGTGATAGCTCCTGATACTGACAGTAGTCATCCGGCAGAGAAAGTAATGATAGAGTAACACCATCATCCAGAGATGTTGAGGAAGCCCGTGTCTGAACCAGCTCTGGCTCTTCCATGTTGTACACCGGTGGAACCGGCTGACAAGAGGAGGAGGTGGAGGAGTCCAGTCCCTGAGAGGGATGCAGGTGCCTTCCATAAGGTCCCAAGGGCCCCAATAGGGCCGGAAGACAGGATTTATTGGTCTTGGTGGCCCCCAAGGGAATCAGCACAGCTCTTGTGGAGTTCATATCCAGAGGGATGGTAACCATAGCCTCTTGACTGTCTGTTGGCGCTCATGTGCCTTCTATTACATCCAGGGGTGAAAGTAACTTAAAGGACTTACTGGTACGCCCGAGTCCTGAGCGGGCGTGTCCTCAACCAGAAAAGGCATGGCCTCTCAAGATTTAAAGGCCCTGGGGCTCCGGCTGTGAGCCCCGGCTGTGGCTGGGAGCCCCAGGGCCTTTAAATCACCCCGAGCTACCAGCTGCAGAGGCGGCTGGGAGCCCTGGGGCGAATTAAAGGGCCTGGGGCTCCGGCCACCACGGAGCTCCAGGCCCTTTAAATCACCACGGGAGTCCTGTCACCACTACCCCGGTGCGGCAGGACTCAGGCTCGGGTAGTGGCGGGAAGGCTCGGGCGGGGATTTAAAGGGCCCAGTGCTCCTGCCACTGTGGGGAGCCCCGGGCCCTTTAAATCACCTCTGGAGCCCTGCAGCTGCTGGGGTAGCGGCAGCAGGGCTCCAGCGGTAATTTAAAGGCCCAGGACTCTGGGCGCTGCGGGGAGCCCCAGGCCCTTTAAATCCCTGCCGTAGCCTGGCTCCCGGGACTCCAGCAGCCGGGGATTTAAAGGGCCCGGTGCTCCTGGGGAAGCGGCAGCAGGGCTTGGGCGGCACTTTAAAAGGCCTGGAGCTCCCCGCAGTGGCTGGAGCCCTGGGCCCTTTAAATCACCACCGGAGAAGCTGGTCCAGTCTGGCACAGTGTACCGGCTCTTGCCGGTATGCCGGACCAGACCAGACCAGCTTACTTTCACCTCTAATCGCATGAGATTCTGAGGATGGTACCATCGATACTGGGGTGCTCCTGCCCAATGGGTGGGGATGAAGCTGCTGCTGAGACATTGCTTAACGATTCTTCCTCCGGAGTAAGAATGTCTCTCAGAAGCTCATGGCCTGAAAGAAGTGGACACTGAGGGTAGGGAAGGAATATATCCTTCAGTGTAACAAAGGTCTCTGTACTGCCCAGCCCAGGGTCTGGAGTGTTCAAGCAGAAACACCTGAAGGAGCTGGCTTATTTATTGCAGTCAGTCATTCTTTGGATAAATGGGGCAGTACTGATGGTGCATCCAGACCCCCATTCATAGATGGGACTGGCAAGCACCTATCTTTTTATTTCAGTCCTGCCATCACCACCGGAACTGGCAGATCCCTCTTTTTTTGGGCCTTGCCCTCCTGCCTGGGTGCTTTCAGTGGAGCCAATTCCATGGGTTCCATATGAAACATCTCACCCGACCTGGACCGGCTTGAGGAGGAAATGTGTTTCTTATAGACAGTGCTCTTGAAGGAGTCTGTTCTTGTGTCCATAAGAGTGCCCTCAACTGTCACAGGGAGCCCTGTGGGAGTAGTATTACATGTATTTTAGCAAAGGATCTGCTCCAAGGTTCATGCTTGGAGGGGCACTGCTAGTTGGCGAAGGCTGATGTACAAGGGAGTCTCCTGGGTCTGAACAGGGCCTCATAGCTTCCTCCATCAGGAACTTTTAAAGTCAGAGCTCTTGGGCCTCTCTAGTTCTGGGCTGGAAAGATTGACAAATACTGCACACTGCAGAGATGTGTGCTTCACCCAGGCAGTATAGGCACCGTTGATGTTCATCGCTGATGGAGAAGTAACAAGTGCAGGGGATACAATTCTTGAATCCTGGAACTCTGGGCATAGTCCCAGGACCAAGGAGGATTTCCCCCAAACATGCGGGGGATGAGGGGTGGGGGGGATTGCAGAGGGAAAACTATCCTATACCAACTTTATACTAACCATAACTATTAAACTAGACATACAAACTATTTACAATGGGTTTACAGGTTATGCATTGAAAGAGGACACGATTCCGACTCAGACCACGCGTCAGTAAGAAGGAACTGGAGAGGTGTCAACCTACACTGCTTCTTATACCCTTGGTCGAGAACACACGGAAAGCTACTGCGCACGTGCAGGTCAATGGACACTGCTTTGAAGAATTTCCGGACTCGGGCACAGGGGTGAAATACACAGAGGGACCAGCATTCAAAGAACCAAAACAAATTTCCACTAACTTTTAGCCTGTTGGTGCTTTAATTACAAATGCTTCCAGAATTAAAAACTTATTCAAAAGCACAACATATTTCAGTAATATCATAGTAAACAATCATCATGGGACATTTACCACAAGTAAAGGTTTTGTTTAATTTCAATATAATCTGTTGCAGGAAATTCTCTGGTTTTTATGTTCCTCTCTCTCATTTAGCAGTTCAGCACAATATGAAAACATTTTTTTTTTTTTTACCACTTACACTGAGGAATGGCACACAAAATTTTAGCATTTCTCAAATCTGAAAAATATTCTGCCAAGACTGCCAAAATAAAATTATGATGATTGTGTTCATATGTAGAGTCCAAGGGCCCAATCCTTCCACAGGAGTCATGGAGAGTTTATCCATTGATTTTGATTGAATCAAGTTGGGGACCAATGGGAATGGAGTGTGGGGAGGAAAGGGGTCCCAATCCTGGTTCTCATAACAGCTGTTTATATTAATGAAATACGTTGTGCCTTTGAACTTGGAATTCTTAGAATTTGAGAGAGAAAGTGTATAAGCAATAATTGACCAAACAGTGAAATACAGCCATCTCTGAAGTAAGACATGCCGCTATTTTATTTTGCACAGCAACTCTACAAAAAGGTCTGGGACAGTAAGTAAAGACTAATGTTGGCTCTTCGGGGGCAAGGACCACCTTTTTCTTATTTGTTTGCCTAGTACAAAAGGAGGTCCACGACTGGGGTTCCTACATGCGTCTGCAATACAAACAATAATAATGAGTCCAAGTGAATATGCAAGGGAATTTACATAATTGCATTCTGCTAAAGAGAAAATTACTGTAATCTAACCTATTAACTTTCCCACACCTTTATTACAAACATACACAATTTCTCCTGTAGATTATTCAGTGTCAAAATTAATTCATCAGAACATTTTAACTAATTTGAGGTTTCTAAATTATATTTTTAGTAATAATGTTCTTTTTAAATAGCAGTGCCATTGAAGTAACAATGCTCTTTGTATTATTTTCTACATGATACACATATCCACAAAGAGCAATACGTGGTTCTATCAGCATTTCTCTAACCTGGGTAGTTCTATATTTACTGATTTTCCCTTCTATTTTGTGAACTTCAATGATAGCCTGAATCTGCACATTCTTTTTTAAAGTGCTCAAGGTTTTGTTAACAGAAGCTCTCACTACAGACTCATCTGCAAACCCCATAATTAGCACAAAAAAGCTTGGATCTCCCTGCATAGCTGGGTGATCATGACTGCATTATATTCTTGTGCTGGCACATGTTTTCAAATCAAATATTTAGATACTATTCAGAAGCAGCTGGAACTTATGTGAATCCTTATTAAATTAAATAGCAGTTGACACCTTCTGATGCACCTTCCACAACAATAGCAAAAAGACAGCATAGATAAAACCTGCTTTTCCTCTTCCTCATACCCAATAGGTATATATTACTATTTTAAGAAGATCAAAGAGAAAAGAAAAAGACTAAAAAAATGTTCATTATAACAGTAAAGCACTTTATAAGGAGAATACATTTTGTATCTCATCTGTGTCTTTGGTGTCCCATCCAGTAGAAGGGATATTAAATGATTAGGCAAGAAAACTCAGGATTACTTCTCAATAAACAGGTGATTGTTGTACTGTAATAGATATACTAGAAATTTGGCTAATGTTGCGGGTTTACAGGCACAAAAAGCACAAAAATTGAAGCAGCAAAGAACAGTTACTAACCTCCCATAACTGTTGTTCTTTGAGATGTGTTGCTCATATCCATTCCAATGTAGGTGTTTGCTCGCCCCGAGCACCAGCGCCAGAAAGTTTTTCCCTCAGTGGTATCCGTCAGGTCGCCTCTGGTGCCCTCTGGAGTTGCACCCTCATAGTGCTGGTATAGAGGGCCCCGCCATCCCGCTGCCCACTCAGTTCCTTCTTGCCAGCTAACTCCAACAGTGAGGAAGATTGGGGGGGCAAAGGTTGGAATGGACATGAGCAACACGTCTTGAAGAACAACAGGTACGGGAAGTTAGTAACGTTTTTTTCTTCTTTTTTTGCTTGCTCATGTCCATTCCAATGCAGATGACTCCCAAGCAGTTGTGCAGGTAGAGGGTTCGGAGTTCAGAAGCACGCTGATTGTAGCATCACTCAGCCAAACCCACCTCATCTCTAGCTTGCTGGGTGATGGCACAATGTGATGTGGACTGACGACCACGTTGCTGCTCTACAGATGTCCTGAATTGGAACCAGTGAATTGGAACTGAGTGATCTGTGATAATGAAGGCCACAACTGGTCCACAAACATAGGAGAAAACAGATCCATACAGTGTCCTGATATATTGTCCCCGAGTGTCCCATCAAAAGGTCTGTTTAGACCCTGTCAAGTGTCTCAGAGGGACAGTCATTGGGGCAGACAAGGATTGGTATGGAGGCCTCCTCTTGTAGCCTCTGTTCCTTCTCCTGCTGTACTCCTGTCTGTGCTGTGGTGGATAAAAGAGGGCAATTGGTTGGGGCTTGTAGTGCTTTGTGTTGGGGCTGGCATATGCAGCCTCAGGGATTTAAGTGTGGCTCTAGGGTCCTTTAAGATATGCAGTTTCAAGTCTGCTCCAAAAAGAGTGCTTTGCCTTCCAAAGGAAGGTCCTGAATTGTCTGCTGGACCTCATAGGGCAACCCCGAAGATTGAAGACACAAGCTTCACCTCATGACCATCGCAGAAGCAATGGAGTCTGCTGCGTTCAGTGCTGCCTGGAGAGATGCCTTGGTCACTAATTTCCCTCCTCCATTAGGGCCGAGAACTCACTCTGGACTCCTGCAGCAAGAGCTCCCTGAATTTCACCATTGTACTCCAGGAGTTGAAATCATACCAGCCCAGGAGCGCTTGATGATCCTCAGCGGAAGGCTGCCTGTGGAGTAGACCTTTCTGCCAAAAACCTCAACCTTTTTGACATCTTTAGCCTGGGGAATCATCCCCTCATGTCCCTGTCTCTCCCTTTTGTTCACCATTGAAACAACCAGCGAGCCTGGGGTGGGAGGGAGTGTACAAAAATTCATACCCCTTGGAAGGACAAAGTACTTCTCCATCCTCTTAGCAGTAAGTTGGAGGGGTGCAGGAGTCTGCCATAGAGCATTTATAGGCTCCAGGATGGCATCGTTCAATGGCAGGGCCACCCGCAATGGCCCTAAGGCCGCTAAAATATCAACTAGGGTGTGGGAGGATTTGGAGATCTCTTCTGCCTAGATACCCAGTTTCTGGGCTACCCTGCTCAGGAGCTCCTGGTGCACCCTGTAATCGTCTTGGTTGGGGCGCCATAGTTGTTCGGTATTGGGTATGGCACCAGGGACCGATCCCCATTCTGACAGAGATGGCAGGGAGCTCTTGACACCAATATACTGGAGTAGGACCTTCTGGACTGGGGGGTCCTGGATTGGCTGGAAAGCCCAGGGATTCAGAATGGCCTCTGCAGTGGCATTTGCCATTGTGCTGGCAGTAGTGTGCCTCAGTTCATGTCAGCCATAGGGTGCCACCGATTAGAGCAGTGTCTGCTCCTGCGTGAGGCACAGGACTCCACTTCCAAACTGGAGTCTGAGGAGTCACTTCTCGGAGAGCAGAGCAGAGTGGTACCCACTGGTGCCAGAGAATGGTGCCAGGAGGGAGCAGATTGGCGCTACTACCCTGCGCCATCCTGGCTGGCTTGCTCTTCAACAGTACCTGTTTTGGTGCCACAGCGGTCCTCGTTTCTGGTGCTGCCACTGTTAATTCCCGAATGACCGGCTAGGTGGCACAGGGAGGGAGAGAAGGTCCCTTGCTGCCTTAAACACCTCCAGTGTTGATGGCAGTGCCACAGCTGTCAAATCCTGGTGGCTCTTCCTGGGCGGGGAGTCCAATGATATCAGATCCAAAAGCCCCCTTCCTGGGGCCAGAGTCAACATACCATTCGCCCTGCTGGCATCTACGAGCAGCCTGGCATGGGTTGCACCCTATCAGCGTCTCTATTGCCCAAAGACCTTGGGGTTGGAGAATGCCCCCGATCGGTCATTCTCTGCTTTTTCCTTGGCACTGGCGATAGGGAGTGGTGCTGAGAGTCCTGTGCCGGAGTTGACTTCCTTGGCACCGGAGATGCATGTCGGTGCTGGGAGTCCCTGGCCGTCAGCGCGAATCCGTCCTCGGTGCTGGGGAAGAGGAACGGCGCTGTGCTTTCCTCACAGACTTCTCTGGGGTACTTCTCACAGAAGTCAAAGTGCTCGTGCTGAGTCCCATGACTCAGCTGCGAAGGGGGATGGATTGCTGCCTCCAGAGGAGGAACTTAAGTCTGGTGTCCCTGTTCCTTTTTCTTCTGGATCTGAAGCCCCTGCAGATCCTGCACCGCTCTCGCACATGTGTCTCTCCCAGACACTTAAGGCAGCTAAGCTAGCGTGTGGGTCACTAACCGGCATTGATTTGTGGCATGACGCACATTGTTTGAACCCTTGGGACCGAGGCATACCTTGGTGCCCAGGGAAGGGATAGCCCTGCTGAGCGGGGTTCACTACTGATTACACTACTACTAATTAACTAACTAAACTTAAATCTACAGCGGGGTGGGCAAACTATGCCCCACGGGCCACATCCAGCCCGCCAGCCGATTTAATTCGGCCCTTCGCTCCCATGCTTGCCCCACTCCCACGCTCCAGCCAAAGAGCGGGGTCAATGGCCGCTCTGTGCACGTGCCGCAGTTCCACCCAGCTCCCGGAAGCAGCGGCATGTCCCCCCTCCGGCTCCTATTTTTACGGGCAGCCAGGGAGCTCCGTGCACTGCCCCCACAGCTCCCATTGGCTGGGAACTGTGGTCAATGGGAGCTGCAGGTGCGACGCCTGCGGACGGGGCAGCGCAGAGAGCTGCCTGGCTGCACCTCCACGTAGGAGCTGGAGGGGGTACATGCTGCTGCTTCCGGGAGCTGCCTGAGGTAAGCGCCACCCGGAGCCTGTACCCCTGAGCTCCTCCCGCACCCCGTCCCCCTGCCCTGATCCCCCTCCCAGCCTCCAAACCCCTCAGTCCCAGCCCAGAGCACCCTCCTGTACCCCAAACCCCTCATACCCAGCCCCTACTCCAGGCCGGAGCCCCCTCCTGCACCCTGAACTCCTCATTTCTGGCCCCACCCCAGAGCCCACATCTCCAACCAGAGCCCTCACCCCCTCCCCCTGCCCTGATTTCCCTCTCACCCTCCAAACCCCTTGTCCCAGCCTGGAGCACCCTCCTGAACCCCAAATCCCTCATCCCCAGGCCCCCCAGAGCCCACACCCCCAGCCAGAGCCCTCACCCCCTCCAACGCCCCAACCCCAATTTCGTGAGCATTCATGGCCCACCATACAATTTCCATACCCAGATGTGGCCCTCGGGCCAAAAAGTTTGTCCACCCCTGCTCTGCAGGTAACCAGTCACAATTTTACAGAACCAGTCCACTGAGAGAAGGTGCTTGCAGAAGTGTAAGAGTGAACAGACGTTCTAGCAACTGTCACGGGCAGTAAGAAGGAACTGAAGGGGTAGCGGGACCCTAGATACCAGTTCTATGAGGGCAAGACTCCAGGGGGCACTAGAACCAACCCGATGGATGCCACTGAGGGAAAAACTTTCTGGCGGCAGTGCTCGGGGCGAGCAGACACCTACATTGGAGTGGACATGAGCAAGCACTCAAAGAATAATCTTGATATGATTATGATTACAACTATATGAGATGTACTAGGTAAATGCAATGAGTCAAATGCTGGTTTTAGCATGAGGCCTAAGTTAGTGGGGAACCTCCATAGAATCTTGGGGAAAAAATCCTCCTTTCACTCTGCAGAGCTACTTTATACCTGCTACAGCAACCTTAGGGCTTCAGCATCCCTTATGTGGTGGGGGATGAAAATGGCTGTAGTTGTGCAACCAACTCCTGCCCTGACCTGCTCTCAAAATGTTGTAAGTGCCAGGGAGCACAGCTCTATGCCACCTCGGGGTGATATCTTAGAATCTTAGCCTACTCCTCCATTCATTTTTTCTTTAGTTAGGACCACAGGTAGCAACACAGGAGTGGACAAGATTTGCCCCAATGTCTGTATAATCCACTGGTGATTGTATTATACAGAGGATATGAGCTGTTATAGCCCCCATCTACAGAAGCTTCGTTCTTTAACTCAAGCTGTAGCAGTTCACTCTTTCAGCTGTAGAGCCCCCTGGTTCAACCCCCAGTGTACCAGCAAAGAAGATGGCCATCACATCTGTAAATACTATTGTGGGGTAAGTGCATGTTCCTTTCTGAAGACGACCAAAGCTATAGTAGACCAAAAAGTAATTGCCATGTAACTTGCACGCTCAAAGACAGAAAAAAAAAAAATCCCAACAATGTATAAATTGGATTTATAAGAGGTTAGGGGGAGAAACCTAAAGGGAATAACTATGATTGCAGGTTCATGGAAAAGGATGGGTACAGGAAAGAGAATTAAAGAAAATATATGGGAAATCAAGAGACACAGGGGACAATTCAAGAGGTAGGAAGATACATAAAAGGAAATAAAGGAGCATGGTGACAGAAAAAAACAGAAATGAAACAAAATGACACAGTGAAATAAAAGTGCAGCTCTGCAGAAAACCAAAACCAAAACAAAACAAAAAAAGTGAGAAAGAGAAAGGAAAGGCAGTGACTGAAAGGGGAAAATATGCACAAAGCCTATGACAGAATAACAGAACAGAGGCATCGTATGTATGTAGTTCTTTTAAAATGTATGGGGGAGGATCATATTTATATCTCCTTAAAACACATTTCTGATGAGTTAAAGAAATGCAATGTATTTACCATGTAACAACATGGTAACCACAGTGTAACTAAGTATTCAGCATTGATCATGTAAGCAAAAAAGCACCTATTATATATAGCTATGCCTCATACCATGATTGCCAAGGTCAAGATACCCTTTTATCACCTTTTGTGGAGCTAATGACTCTATTCTATATTGTCCAATTAAACGGGTTTTATAAACAAAAAAAACCAGAAGAGGGCTTTTTCTTTCCCCTTGAGAGAAGAACAATGCACACTTTTTGGCAGAAGTAGCCTATTTAAATGTGTATTTTAATAAACTAGTTATTGCATGTGTAAAATATTAAATTGTTTTAGACAGGGACTAGCAACCATATGAAACTTTAAAGCTGATGGTAAAGAAGAGGGCAAGTGTGGGCAGACTCAGGGCAGTGATGGTAAAATCAATTTCAGAAGTGCTGCTTTAAAATAATTAAATATGTTACTGTATCTGTATTATGACTGTATTATATTGACTAATACCATTCTTTTTTGTACACAAAGGAATACAAAAATGGGTAATAAATTACTAAAGAACACTCTCCTTTCAGCTCTGTTTATATCCACATTAAACACTGTAATTATAAATCCACTGGAGGATTAGAATCATTAATGCACTTGTCCCCCTTCCCTCCTACACTCTATAAAAGGTAACTAATCTGTAATTACAGAACCAGCTACACATGGTTTCATTACTGAGGGCCAGATCCTATTGTCAGGGAGATTGGATGGATCTCCTGGTTATATGCGGATCTTCAAATGAGAGCAGGGAAGCAGAAACCTACCCCTGTCCTCCTCCGCCTGCAGCACAGATCTCAACATGCAGACCAGGCTTTCCATATCAACACTATTTAAATACACTATTAATCCTCAGCTAATAGCAAGAGTCATATCTAGAGGAAGATTAAGCATGTGCTGCTAGTTTAAAGGCACTTTGTTTCAGCAGCCATACACAGAACACCCCTGTACTTATCTCTCCACCTGGAATTTCTAAAAACTGTCACCCAAGCATTTTCAGAACTGCTGATCACTCTCAGCTCCCAATGAGTTTTCAAATAATGCCACATATCACAAAAAAGCCAAATACTATGCAACATCTTTACTGGACCTCCCTTCCCTTACTCCCCAATCTAGTTCAGTACCAAACGAAACTACAGCATCTAGTTGGCACTAGAACACATGCCAGTGAAATGACGAGTTTGTTCTTTACCTACTTTTGTCTGTGACATCACCTAGGATCTGCCATATCATTGCTAAACTGTGGCCTATAACACACTGCTGGAAATTTGTGGGTGGATCTATTCCTGAGGTCAGCCAGGAAGTGCCTTTGTGTCAACTGACTTTTGCCTTACTAGTATTGCTGGAGAGGTAAAGTAAAATGGTTGAATTAAGTGACTCTCCCCAGCTGATCACAGGAAAGGACATGTCAGCCAAGGAATAACAGTAAGTGAGCCATACATAGGTTAGACATATAAATAGTGCTATAAAAGGAAATGAGAAAGAGAAAGGGAAAGAACGCGAGAGAGAGCATGTGTGCGTCTCTCTCTCTCACACACACACACACACAGAGACCTATTAGAGAACCACCAATGTCAGCAGCTCTTGTCAGGCCTGACATACTCAGTTCAGCTAACACACTTTTATCATAATCTCTCTCTAAAAGGGGTCATGTACGGTATCATATACAAAGTGATAACATGCTGGTTCTGAAAAGCATTGTATGATGTATGTACAATAGATATAGATATGTGCTGCAAATGTGTTCTTAACATGTATTTGGCAAGCAGTTCCTAAGCCATGCCTGTTCCAGACAAAGGAATGTGGTTCCACCTAACTGAATGTGTCTCCAATATAAATTAAGCAAGGTATGGCTGAATGCAAAGAAAAGCACATTTATATGCAAGGTAAACAGAGCGATCAGGAGAGCAAGTGGGGAAAGATGACTATATAATCTTGATAGGGGATGGAGACCGCATCCCAAGGAGGCCCTCCTTCTTCTTGAAGCAAGGTCAATGAATTTTATGGCATCTACCTCCCAGCGGGAGAGAGAAGCTAGGCCTGGGCTTACTTTTCAAAGAACATATTTCAAAGGTTTACTGGGCTATAAAGACAGGATCTGAACGTCAAGCGATTAGCAACTGAATCAACTGATTGTATACAATATTACAGTGTTATAGAAGTGTATACAGTGAGGTCTTTGATGAAAGCCTGTGACACATTAGTAATTAATATAATTGTGAAATGTGTGCATTAACATTACATGAGGAATTGTGATACTCACTGATATTATACTTTAACATCTGTGACCAAACACAGGGAAAAACAGGTTCTCTCCCACACAGGAGGGAAGGTAGCAATCTACCTGTCTCCCATGTAACTTAAGCATTATGGAATCAAAATGATGGAAGCCTCATTTATGTATGAATCAGAAGGAGGATGGGAAATCAACAGGAAGGGAAGATCAGCAGGAGGTCCTCCTGTCTCTTTTAACAGGGTCAATGAACTTTTGAAGATTGAAGCAGAAATATAAAGCCATTTTGGTATCCATCACTTGGGGGATACAAGGAGCCAGAGCTCTTGGAATCACAGAACATTGGATTGTTCAACCAAGGGGGATGAAGTATAGGTGAGAAACCTAATTTGCTGAAATTAAGTTTTAGTTTTAGAAGCATATTTTTACTTTTGTTTGCTTGTAACCCTTTGTCTTTATTCCTTATGCTTGGTATCACTTAATTCTATGTCCTTTTGTTATAATAGCCTGTTTTACTTTTACTAGTCACTAATTCAGTGCTGTGACCGAAGTAAGTGTATTTGTCAAAAAACGGTTAAATTAATGAGCTGCTGTGTATTATCTCTTTAAAAGGAGCAACAATCTTAACTTATGTGACTATTCACTATGTGGGCTGGACGCTACAGTGAGACATCTTTGGGGAACTCGGGAGCTGGGGCCACACCGGTTTACCTGGCAGATAAGGTTTGGACTGGCAGAGTTTGCTGGCAAGGCAGACAAGCTAGTGTGTCAGACAGCTGTCACCCAGCTTAACACTCACCTGCTAAGACTGAGAGGGATAACATGGTAACACTCAATTCTGGGAACCTCAGCAGATTGTCACGGGGGAAAGGATGAAAAAGGAGGGGACAGACAGCTGTTGGGGGGGAGGGAAATTGGAGGTGTAACGAAGTGAAAAGGCATTTTAAAAAATGCTATGCGGGAAAAAAAAGTTGTAACATATCAAAAGATGAGTCACTAAACTAACCTTTCCCCCACCCACCTGTAGCCATGTAGAGGAGTAACCGCAGTTTGCTGTGCAACCCTGGGCAAGGGATTTCAAGTTAACAGAAATCAAGCATAAAGAGCTGGGATGGAGAAGAGGTCGTCTTTAAGAAATCGTTATCTCCCCAGCTTTTCGCAACAGGTCTGTTAGGTTTCATTTAATTATTGCTCCCTTGACTTACTGACCTTTCTGTTGAATGGTTGGCCTCTCAAATAGCAAGGATTTGGGATGTTCCAGGGTTTACTTGGCCTAAAAGGCCACATATATTATCCTCTGAATCCAGCCATTACACAAAGCACTATTGCTTCTCAGATTACATTGCAACTGTAAGTGTTGCCATGAAAAATTGTCCATTTCTGATAAAATTGCAAACAAACGGCTACCACTTGCATGACAATTATGGGGGGAGAAGCATCATTAGCTGAGTCTCGTGGGCTACTCCTATTTACAGTGAAAATGGGAGTTAATTTTCACCTCCCACCAAAAAAAAGATAAGGATCAATTTTAATTAATGTTATACTGTGAAGAAGAGATGCAGAAGGTCAAATACAATTTAAGTAGTAATTAGCTATTTCACTGTAACAAAGTCCCCTTTGAAATCTGTGCTTTGTTTATTCAGCAGAATATAGTACTCAAATGTTTTTCTTGAGACATCAGAACCCTACACATGGCAAAGCATTTGGATGCCACAGAGAGAAGAAAAAGTCAGTGAAATAGGAAAAGAATTGGGAATGAGTAGAGGACAATATAAGGAGCAAAAAGATTTGAAATCAAGTATTGTTAACTCTTTCACTACTGAGACAGGGAACTGCCTGAAATTGTTTAATTGGTTGACTTTATTTGGGAGAGCAGAAAAGATTCTGTGTTGACAAGGGAAGAGGGAGTCAAAAATAACTTTTTCAGGATGAGGAGGTGTTAGTAACTATGTCCCTGACTGATAGGCAAAAAGAGTTAGCTTAACATGATTGAAAAGCCCTCATAACATAACATTTTTTAGATCATTTTGAGCTGGTAATGCCAACCAGCACACTGATCTAAAAGTTTCACCTGCATCATAACGAGGGCTTTCCAATCATGTTAAGCTAATTTGATTGAGATAACACAATTAAAGGAAGCAGCCTCTTTGTCCATCGAGACATAGTATAATCGATAAAGCCAGCTCCTCACTTATTTTGGGCATTAGCATCACTAATGCGGTACTGTCAACCACAAACATTAAAAAAAATCAGAAGTTTGACTTTAAAACTCACAATATTTTAAGAATTATAAATCTGGGGTCTTTTTATTCATTTTCTGGTTTTAAGCACATTTTCAATCTTTTTTCCACACCATAAGTGGTAGACATTTACTGAGAGGGAGTGGATAAAACCAGAGACTTGTGTAATCAAAGTGATACAGAAGTTTGGGCACTAAGAGGATACTAAATATGGTGAGGCTTGTGATAATATCACCAAAGCTGATAACAATGCTGCTATATAGCTGCTTGCTGGTCCCCAAAAATCCACTGACAGATGACAAATCAAAGTGCTGAGTAGAGGCAAAGCCAAATCACTATTTCAGCAGGCCCAGCAAAGAATGGGTATTGCAATTCTGGGCAACTGCACCTATATTCTGCTTCTGTGGTCCAGCAAGGGCACCCACTCTGTCTTCCAGTACCCCACTCATCACCTTTCTTGTGCAGACACAGCTTTCTCTCTCTCTTGGCAGGGGTATTTCCAGACTGCCCAGTACCCTGGCTACACTGTGAATACTCCAACAAGACAAACTGCCTAAACAGGCCTATTTTGCCATCTCCTCAGAGACTATAAACAGTATAATTGCCACAGTGAAGTTACCAGACAGCCCATTTATTCTTAAAATTAATGCATTACAGAGAAAACATAGTATAAAATATAAGTACCTACATGCATACTAATTTTCTTACCAGAGATCATCCTCTGACTCCAACAAGGGGTCTGGCAGGTGAACAGTCATTCAAACCCCACCAAGGGGGTTTTCTGTGGTCACAAGTTCATAACAGCTGTTAGCTCAGACCAATCTCATCCATGAACCCGAGAGTCATTCTTTTATACAGTTTGGGCCTCTGATCCTGTCTTTGTGTAACAGGTGATCAGTAGACAGTGGGTTTCTCCTTGATGTGCAGCTTAAAAAAGGATGGTCTGGAAGTAGGTAATTTGCATTCTCTTCCTCCCAGGTATTTCCTAGGGAACCCACTCAACTAAAAGTTCCGTCTTTTCTGGCCCATTGTTTTGAGAGATCTCTGAAGCTCATAACATTTCACATGATTGACATTACTTTTGACACCCCTTAAGGAACAATCCCACAATAATGCATAAATATTAGCATCTTTAATACAATGAACTCCTAAGATACTGAAACTTAATTCAATAAGGTTTGTCCAGGATATGGCAGGAAACTATCATATCTGTCACAATGGAATCCTCTGACTAGGGAATATAGGAAAAGGTCTAAGGCTGCATGGGGTTGTGGAAGGCACAGTCAATTTAAAGCCTTTCTTTGGCTTTTACAATTACCAGTGAGATGTTAAAAGTATTATACATTTTGGTTCACTAAGAGCTTGGTCCTGACTTCCTGACACAGGTAAAATCTCCAGTGGCACCACAGAGATTTTTGCCTGCATAAAAACTTCAGAGTGAGTCCCAAAAGGGCAGGGAGTTTTTTTGTTTTTTTTTTCTCCAAAAGTCTGCTGTTGTCAAACTTGTGAGGATGTAATTGTACAACATGTGTTGACACATCCAGTCCTACAAGTGAGTGAGATACTACTGCTATTCTTTAGCGTAAGCAAGGAAATATACATGAGGGCTTAGTTACAAAGTTTACATATAGTATTCTCAGCAAGGAAGCTCCTCAGAGGTAATAAATAGTATGATCCCAAGCTATTACAGTGGCTTCCAATACTAGCATGATATTATGTTATCCATTTGTGATGGCAGTTTTGATCTCTCTACTGTTCCGTACGTGCGGATTTTGACTACCTTGCTTGCCTTTTTGGGTGAAAAATGCTTGGAGGGTTGAAACAGGCATGCTTCCGAATATTTTGTTTAAGATGAGGTTGGGAGTGGATAGAATACATAATATGATTCAACCAGCCTACCCTGCTGGTACAAAAGCCAGTGTCAGCAAGATATGATTTAGATGAAATAAACATTGTTGTAACATCTCTCGAAGTATTATTATGTATCCAGAATGCTATTGGCTAAGGTGTCTGGATATGGACAACAAAATGTGGAATTGATATAGCAATGCGAAAATGATATTTTGCCTAAACTTAGCATACATTGATAGTAGACATAAAATAATTCAATACATTTTTCAATCACTGGGAAATCAGATCTATAAGATGCAGCTTCATTCTAGAAGCCCACATGTTCACATATCACGTAGAATTATTTTTCCCCATAGGGAAGCACAGTCCTCTGAATAGCCCTTTTTGGAGAAGCAATAGACAGTTACCTTCTGCTCCACGTGTCTTCCAAATAGAGAGAAAGCAAATGTGAGCCACTATTGTCTTACTTTTAATTCTGTCCATTTGAAGTCCACAAGAAGGGGCATGAACTCAGAACCTATGTTCAAGATCTGCTGCCAATAAAATAGTGGGCTAGCATCAGAAGCACAAGCAGAATATTCATCCAGTGAAAAGTTGGTCCAACCTCAAACTACAAATATACTCTTGTAGCTCAGAGGAAAGCACTGGGTGACTTCTAAAAAGCTACCTGTCCTTTCCTTCTTCTTTTAATGCAGTCACCCCCAAGAATAATGCATACAGGCAAAGCTGCAAACTGAAGGAATAGATTACAGGCTCAATTTTCCCTTAATATCTCTTCTTCCATGACACTCTGGTCCACTGTAAGAATATAAAAAATCTGCCTCACAGAGGTACCAATGGGCACCCCCAACTCAATCAGCAGATTGCTTTCTGGTGAATAGGGAATGGAGCCTCCCAGGAAGGGAGATGAGATGGAAGCTCTCCGGAGATGAACAGACAAAGAAGAAGCAAACAACCCGTTCCCTTCCCCCCCCACCCCAAAGAAATAAAACACCCCACAGAAAAAACAGAGCATAGTGGTACCAATCTACCTATTTAATCAGTTCATTTATCTGTATTTAGCTAAAGCAATACCACAGAAGGTTTATGTTGCCCATAATTTTTAAAAACACAATATGAAACCCTCCACCAAACCAACACACCATAGATCCCTGACATTTCTGCTGCCACAAATCAGCAAAACATACTGTAAATTAAATCACTCTCTCTCCACCTCTCACATTCTCCCCAAAAGATCCTTAGTTTTCCCAAATTCCTGCTCTAACAGATAGGCTTTGCAATGTGCCTGGAAGATCAACAAGTCTGAACTATTTAAGACAAAGCGGGGGAACGAAACCTCTAAAGTTTGGAAACAACTGATCCAGACAGATCTCTGAGCATAGCACAAACCTTACTAACTGAAGGTACAAACTATATGAATTGCTTCACCAACCAATAAAATACAGCTACCTCTAGAGTGAAACAGGGTAAGTGTAACATCAAACATCACTATACAGTACATCAGTTTAGGTCAGAAGGGAAAAATACCATATCCAACTGAAACAGCAGGAATTTAGGTAGCCAAAAATGCAATTACCTAAGTTGAAATCCGGCCACAGCACTGAGGTTAATGTTCTCTCTCGTGTGAAAAGTGCCATGTCATCTTTAATGATCACAGGAGGTCAGGACCTCCGTATTACATCTCATCTGAAAACTCCAACAACACAGTATCCCCTCACACCATGCTGAGTATTGATTCTGAGAACTGGTGCAGAGGGAAGAGTGCCATGTACTGAATCACCAACACTGCTTCCTGAAGCACCTTCATTTTCCCTAGAGGTCTCCTATCTAAGTACAGATCTGATCAAATGCTGCTTAGCTTGTGAAATCTGATGAGATCACAGCCCAAGGTAAAATGGTTGTAGAATGACACCTTGGTTTCACTAATGCAGAAGCAAATTAATTTTGTAGCACTGTGTTTCTCTTTCTCTCTCGCTCTCACACACACACGATAAAAAAAAAAATCTTCATGCTTACCTGGCTATGGTACATATTTCTACTGAAACATTCCATATATTTAGAATAGGAAATATTGCAGAACTCCAGTCAACATAACACATTTAAGCAGCAAATGATTTTATGCTGTCCAATGTATCACACAGGCAGAATTAGATACAGATTATGTCCTTAGATAACTACCACCGAAGTCAATCCAAGCCATGCAAATGAACCCACGAGCAGTTTGGCCCAACAAATATGACCTGTAGAGTGAGAGTCACCTCTCCAAGAATAGAACTTGTTTGCCCATATAAACAAAGCAAAAAATATGGATTGGGTGGCTAACTTGAGCCTCCACCAGCATCGCAACATCCGCACTACTCTTTTTAACATGCTTACATGAGCTGTAGTTGACCTGGCCTGGGAGGCTTGCTCCAAGCTGAAGTGTACATATGCACTCTGGTAGCTGTCTTCCTCTGGTTGAGCTGCAGCCTTTTATCCCAGCTGTGGTTAATCAGACAGTTAGTCACAGCTAGTCAGGTAAATGACCCATCTATTAACCCCTTCCTGGCTGCTACAGCGTGGGGTCTATACACCCCATCATATGGGAAAACACACTTTTTGGCCCAATCCTGTGACCCTTAGTCCCATGAGTATGCCCACTGAAGCCAATGGGACTATGCTCAGTTAGTAAGGACCATTTGCATGAATGATCACTGCAAGATTAGGCTCCCTGAAATGAGTTAAACTTCTGAATTACAAAGTGGAAATTCAAGCAAGAAGCCAGGAAGACCTGACTGGCCCCTGCTTAGGAATGTGTCTCTGCAAAATTTGCTAATTTTCTCTTGCTCAGGAAACTATTATTTCTTTGCGAACAAGGAATCTGAGAGGAGAACCAAGAGGGATTTCCACTGTGCTAAGCCTTACTGGCAACCAGAAAAAAAAAATACATAAACTCCTCAGAATTATAACTATGTTTAAGGAAAACAGCATCCCTGTCTGACAAGTCAGGTCTGATCAACTCATCAACAAGGACAATTTCAAAGCTGCCAAAACTAGTTTAGGAGTCTGCTAGAAAGTCAGGAGCAACCAGTGAAGGAAAATCACCAATGCATTACCATGTGGGTTCTGTGACTGAAACTCCAAGAGGGCAAAAGTATAAGGAGGTGGGGCACAATATTTAGGGACTAAAAAATGCAGGAGCAGGGGGAGAGAAGAAAAGGCTCCATTAACGTAAAACTCATGGCAAAAGACGACTGTATTTTTATAAAAGAAAAAACACATTTATGCTCTGAGTGTAGTATTTGTCTAAATCTAAACGATACAGGAAATGTTACACATCTCCTAAGGCAGGAGGCACTGATATCCTCTACCTTGTGTAGTCACTTCCACCATTCTGGCTTGGTAGCATTTTATACTCACTTTGTAACTAGTGTAAATGACTCCACAAGGCAACAGTAAATAAGGCCCCTAGAGTTTATTCATTAATGGACCAATCCTTCAAACTTACTGTTGCACTAGTGCTTAGAATCACGTATATGGAAATTTCAAACCTGGAGTAAAGTTGATGGGTGAAATCCTGGCCCATTTAAGTCAATAGGAGTGTTGCCACTGACTTAAATGGGGCCAGGATTTTACCCAATTTTCTGATAAAATGACCCAAAAGAAATGTCACTGTCTTACACCAAATACTAACAATATTAACATTGTTATACTTGAGGCTGTACAAGACACAAAGTGAAGCCATCCCCAGCCCCGAAGGTTGAGACTTTGGTCGACAAAAAGAGAGAAGCTTTGATACACTGAGAAAGCCACAGGGACAATTAGTTTAGAGAGCATGTTTTTAAGTTTGGTATGGATCATTTCTTGCAGGGGTGATAGAAGGCATTTCTTTTCAGCATTTTCAAAAATCCCCACGGAATCTTTCTGATATTTTATGAACATTGTTTTCAGTTGTAATATTCATTTTTCATTACACTAACATAATTCTTTTACTTTACAGTTGGATCCACAGCCTTAAATACACAGAGTTGTGCATATTGATTAGAATTATTACACGCATTTCAAATGCTTGCTTCTCTCCAAAAGCTGTTTTACTAAACCTCCCATTTTTATCCAGCTAGAACTCCTCTGTGAATAGCCAGCCTAGACAATTTTTCAAAAATGTCTCATGTCACATTGCACGTTACACAACTGAACATCTGAGAGCTACCTAAAAATATCTGAAAGCTACCAACCAAACACTCCAGTGGACAAACCAGATTGCTCCTGAAATTTAGGAAGTCCGGAAATTCACTACCCCAACAACATTTTGCTGGTAGCTAAGGCATCTTTTCCTTCAGATGTGAACATCACTTTGAGTTACAATGCTGACATAGTAGTATTAATTTGTAATGTTACATTTTCTGATTAAAAACAACATGTACTATTAGACACCAATCCGCAAAGTGATGCATACAGGTGGATCCTAAAGCCCTCACAAACCCCACTGAATTCACTGGGGTTCTGCCTGGGTGCAACGTTCCATCTGCATGTATCTTTTTGCATGATGTTTATGAAGTGTTCACAAATATGATGGAAAGCCATAAAGTGCTAACAATTTATAAGGTAGATCATAACAGTTTATAGAAGCTGATACCCATAATGAATTTGAACAAAAGATTGGAAATTTGTGGGAGATTTTTAGCAGTTAAGTAATGATGAGGCTCAGTTGAATAGTGGAGACCCTTAGAGAATTCACCTTTAATCTTTATTTGTACTATATCAAGTATAAAATGCCATATGTTGTCAATTGATTACAGCTTTGACTTTGTCTGCAAATTGTTGGATGATATTGTTTTTACTGGTTTCTAAATTAAATCCGAATTACATAAAAAAGATAGTGTAGGCAACAAACCATCTTAGATATGGGATGGCTTACATTTCCAAATACATCTTTTCTATCTCAAATTTCTAAGATCCTAAGTAAGTGCAACAAGACAATTCACATTAAATAGCATATGTATTAAGTATTAAATAGGGCCAGATTTGCCACCCTTAAAAAGTAACAATGATTACAATATAAATAAGTTCATCTTTCTCCATGGAGGTATTGTGCCAACAACTTTCACTGTTACATTACATTTTAGACAAGGATTTCAGAAAAAATGAGGTAGCTCTTCAAAAAGATTAAGTCAAAGGCAAAGAAATTAAAATATTTACACTCAATAAAGTGGAACCTGGAAATTAGCAGGACTAAGAAGACTAGGAAAAACAGATAGAAATGTTATTTCTTTTATGTCTTCGGCTATTATTGTGTCGGAAGGAGGAAACTTGCAAAGGAATAACTGCATCTGCTGGAACACCATGGATTCAAGGGAGTAATTGAGGAAGATAAGGCCATTGAAGACAAACTAAATGATTTCTTTTCATCACTCTCTTCCACAGAGGACACTGAGGAAATACCTACTCCAGTTCTGTGCTCTTTCCTACTAAAAACAATGAGATTGTCAGACTGAGTTGATAATAAATGAGGCAGTCAAACACACTTAAAAAGCAACAGGTCACCAGAGGTGAAATCTTGGCCCCACTGATGTCAATGGGAGTTTTTCCAGGGACTTCAATACAGCCAGGATTTCATCCTAGGACTGACTGGTATAAATCCAGAAATTCCAAAGAAACGAACATGAAGGGACTGAGCTGGGTGTCATTGTGATCAGCCCAACGTGTAGTAGTGATCAAAACAACAAACAAAATGGTATGCTATTTAATGAATGGGATCGAAATAACATAAGACATTATACTAGTACATGAACAGCTTAGTGAAGAAGTAAATACAAGGTCACGTTACAGAGGTATATAGATTAATTAATGGACTAGAGAAAGTAAATAGGATGTTCCTAGTTAATTTTTCCCATAATATAAGAACAAGCAGGCGTTTAATGAAATTCAATGCTACCCAATTTAAAACTATAACAGGAAACATTCATTATACAAGCCCTAAAACTGGAATTAAGTATCACAATACCTTTGAGTCCAGAGGTTTAGTATGATTCCCAAAATAACTAGACATTAATGAGAATATCCACAGGTATAATAAACAGGACAAAAACTTTTTTTGTTAGGAAGGATATAGCTCCTAATACTCTGGGCCACAAGGTGGCTTCTTATTGAGGAGATTGAGAAGAAAGTTCTCATATGAGTAGGTTTTCATAATTGTCCATGACACTGTATTTTCTATCTTCCGGAGAAGCATCTAATATTGGTGAATGTCAGAAAGAATACAGCAGTGAACTAGGTAGACCACTGGTCTGCTGTGTTATGGCAAGTCCTCTGTTCCTGTTCATAGTGTATAGAATGTATTATACACTGTGCATTCTCATTCTAAATGGTATTATTTTTCATTCTCACTTATATTTATGTAATAGTAGAAGTAACATGGCAAGGTGCTTAAATACCCCCAGAACAATCCATTGATTGGGCACTGCGTAACGCTTGGAGGCATACAGGAAGGGCATCAGTGGCACATTTTTAGAGCATATCTGCTGGATGATGCACAGAGAAGCATTTGTTTTAATTTCTGAGTGAGACATTTTCTCATCTTCCTACAACCAGGGGAAGTGTAGCAGCATCAGCTATTATGGAAGGATACAATGTTTCGAGACAAATAGTTAAAGGAACTGTGCCCTTCACAAAAAAATGCGGTGGAAAAAACCCAAGCCTTCTATCTCAGATTCAAGGGACAGCCCTCAAACCAGGACCTTAATAAACCAATGTTATAATGTTTAGTTTTCAGCCAATATTTTCAAAAGCGAATAGTGA
This sequence comes from Trachemys scripta elegans, assembly GCF_013100865.1. Taxonomy (NCBI): domain Eukaryota; kingdom Metazoa; phylum Chordata; order Testudines; family Emydidae; genus Trachemys; species Trachemys scripta. Next base: position 27,250,104 of record NC_048307.1, read on the forward strand.
TTTTGAGAGTCACAGTTTTTGGTTGTTCGACTTGGGAGACTTTTAAAGTGTCTGATTTTCAGAGGGTGGGAGCTCAGCATCAAATATTGGTCACTCCTTTACTTAGATCCCCTACACACTTATATATTAGTTTTTAAAAAAAGTTGTCAAGACAGACAGAAACTTGATTCCCTTTTTTAGTTCTTAATATTTCCACAAATAGACACCAATTTTTATGAAACTATTCACAATTTAAAATTGTTCTATGGAGGTTTTATGTTAAGATCTAAACCTAACATTTATTTGCATACTAATACTTGGAATAGTCACGATTTGTAATTTGCTGTTTGCACCCACTGGGCGGATAAGTCACATGGTGTGGTTTCAGTTCCATTATTTGATGATTTCCAAACCCACAGAAAGCTTTCAAGATGGCTGCACAAGTACTTCTGTTGCAGATACTCATGATGATTATTCATATTTGCACAAATATTTGCAACACTATCCCTTTTCCGAAAATCCTTGAGAATAAAGTTTTATTCAAATAAACCTTTGTGAAAAGTGAATAAGGGGTCATGAATATCAGCAAAACAAATTCACTGTTTTCATTCAAATGAATGTTGTGCCCAGCTCTAAACAGGTTAAATCGTATACAACCATTTAAATATTTGTTCTTCGTATATAATTTTGCATGTTTGGATATTCAAAAAGGAAAAGAATTTTGAAAACAAGTGCCACCAGATACTACTCCACCCACTGGCTTGATGAGAGGCACCACAAGTGGAAGAATAATACCCTCAAAGTTCAAAGAAAAAAGACTGAACCTATTTTGGACCCTATATTGTTTTGAATAACCATAAATAAAATTCAAGTTTACAACCATTAAATGCAACATAAGAAAGAGCTTTATCAGTATACGTTTTTGTAACTTGAGATATACATCTTCAAAAATATAAGAAACCTGAACTTACTGTGGCTGTGCCGGAGACAGTTTGTGCATTTGTGTCAGCTGCACTCTGTTCAGTGTGTGTCTGAGCAGGAGGGTACATGTTTAACGTGTGCTCTGGAACTGTGGTCTGGCCTGTGTAGTCTGGAGCTGGATGGGGGTGTGGGGCTGTATATTCTGCCGGGATCCCATTCTGAGGTGGAGCGAACTGAGCTGAGGCATAAGGCTGCGCCATTGTGTCAGGAGGTGCTGTAGCTTCCTGATTACCCTGTAAAGTAAAGAAAAAAAAGGCAGAGTCAGAAAAAATGATTTAGAAAGTAAAGAGGATATTCTCCAAGATTTCTAAATGGATGTTTGTTTCCCCTGGAGAGTGTATCCCATCTGAATTAATTCCCTCCTCTGCCACGCCCTATTACAATCCTGCCTTTAGAGAAGCACGTGTAGTTTTCTATGTGGGCCTCTTTAAAATTTGATTGTTAACACCAGGTAAGAATACATGAACTGAAACCCCTAGTGTATATGCAGTCAAAGGAACAGATACTTTAGCTAAAACATTAAATGTTGCCAATGTGTTTTTACTAAAACCAGCAGTTAAGAAGGAAAAGTTATAGTAAATAATTCCACTTATTCCAAAAGTTACAAAACACTGATGGCATTGAAAGAGGCTCGGTATATTTATCACATAGTGCATTCTTTCTCATGGTTTTCTAGATTTCTGAAAACATGCAGCCAACCTAAAATCCAAATGAGAGTTTGAAAATAGATGATCCACTGTGCTCACAGTTTTAAATATTTGTACTAAAATGCTGCTCTCTCAGATGTTCATCACTATTTTAATGTATAATGTATTAAGTAAACGTTCATCCTTTCAGCTGTAGAGCACAAATGCAATGTGATGATTAGATTCAAGCTTAGAATCACAAAATAAAAAATATGGGACTAGAAATACATCAGTTTAAAATCCATTTGAGAAAAAATATTAAAAATACTTTACCCTGTAATGTGTCAGAAAATTTAGATGCAAGAGCTTAAAATGCCTTATCATTTTGCTAGTAATAATTTAACATTTATGTATTAAAATAAACCTTTAAAATTAAAAGACCAAATGGAAGCATCTATAATTTGTATAGACAGTTAGATCTAGTTTTAGCTTTGATATAATTCTGCTGTGGCAAACAGATGCCAAAAATGTTAACGTATCACAGGTATTTAACGTAAATGTCTGCAACATTCTCTGGCTAAATGGACTGACCATAATGAATACATTATGACATTGAAAAAAAAATCTTCTTACAAAACATGTTTGTGAATTTATTTAAGGTATGCCTAAATCATGATGCTACAGATAACAGTGTCAGGGGACACCAGTACCTCTGCAGTATCGGCAGAGAAAGGAATTGAGGATGGCTATACATATTCCAAAGACTCATCTCAATTTCAGGGACAGAACCAAAAAGTGTTGTTCTGAGTCCAACTAAATGTTTTGTTTAACCCCAAACAACTACCCCATCCTTTCTTTTTTTATTTCATCTTCGGGTGCTTTCTTTTACTCTTTTGATTTAGTATTTTAAATTACCTCAATTGCTCAACCAAACACCATTTCAAAACAAAAAGTTGAAATATTTGGTTTCAAAATTAACTTTCAACTTTTTTTTGCTTTTGCTTTTAAAATTTTGTTGCCTCAAAAAATGTATTTTCTGGTTAATTTACTACTCATCGAAAAAATTTCACCCAGCTCCAAAAAAATGCCCACTGAACCTCTGTCAATGAGGTCCAAGAGGAAAAATTATTTCCTGATACCAAAAAAGTGATTGGTAAGGCAGCATCCTAAAAAACCCAGCTCCTATGCTATAATTAAGAGGAGGGAAAGAGAATAGCTAACAGGTGCAAGAGGCATTTGAAAACCCTAAGAGAGTGTAAATAAGTGGAGGAGGGGGCACGCCAATTGATTAGCTCCAACCCGCCAGGTCCTGTCAAAGAGAAGACAAAGGGACCCGCGGAAGGGAGGGACCAGCCCCTGACTTGTCCAGCATGAGCTCTGCCCCGTCAAGACACTGTGATGTCTGGTCAAGATCATCCTCATTCCCCATTGAATGTGCAAAAGTAGGGAGGGAAGGAAGGATTATGAAATATTCAGCCACATTCCACCAAACACGCTCACGCACGTGCACACGCATTTTTTGTTTTCATTAATCCTTGCACCTGCTGGCTTCAGCAAAGGCCATGGCTAATACTGAAATACAGAGGTAATATTGTGGAATTTCACATCTAGGAAGATTTCCAACCAGTTTCAGCTAATTCAAATAAGCATCTAAATACAGATGTGATTATTTGAACAGAACAGGAACTTAGAACTTTGAGGATTCACTAACCTGTATATTACAACAGCCCTTGGTTACATATTACAGGAGAAAAAATGCATTTTTCCTAACTATATGGCAATATGCTGTAGTGAATTAAGCATGGGACACTAGGAGTCTGAAACTCCTGAATGTGAATCCCATCTCTTCAACTAATTTAGTGGGTCCCCCTTGGGCAAATCATTTATACTTTCTGCCTCACTTTATCATCTTTAAAATGGAAACAACAATATTTACATTCTACACTGCACTGTGTTGTGAGATTATTTCATGATTGTACTGTGCTTTGAAAGTGTAAAATAATGGTATTGTTAGTATTACAAGCCAAGATGAAAAGTTAAGTATTTTTACACTAAAACTTGCAACAATTTAAGTTTAAAACTTGGAAAAATACCTTGTACATTTGATTTAGCAGGAATATATCTACTTATTCAGGGTTTTTTTTAAATAAAATTAAAAACTCATTTTTTTATTTCTTTACCTAATACTCCATAATTATTATGAAAAATATTGATTGTACATGGCCAAAATGCACACTAAAGAAAGTATGCACACTAAAACTGGGCAATGATTGGGTTCCTTCATGTGTCTTCACAGGTAATTAGCCATTAGTGTGAATTTTTGTATTTTTTGAAAGTTCTATGTTTAAACTGTAAACATCAAATACTTTAGGACAGACTTTAGTGATAGGAACCAGGGAGCATGGAAGCAACAACAAAAAAAATTTCTTCTACCTACTAAATTGCTTTGACTGTATTGCTTTGAAGCACAGTAGCTGGTCATTCCTGGTCCATAAGTTATTCCTTCATGTCGGTTGTTAGACATGGCATTGCAGTCAGCAGATATTAAAAAAAGAACAATAATGGCAACAAAGGGACCAACAGCTAATGTTCAGATGCTTTTGATCTACTAAAGGTTTTTATACTACCTTGAGTTCTAAAACAGATGTTGCTAAGACCCCCACTGTTTCTCATTAACACTGACAGCAGTTCCATGAGACCCTAATTAATATCTGTACCATTCACACTTAGTGCTAATTACAGCTAATATTTAATTAAGAGCACTGAGCTTTTATATGATTTCTTACCAGCACCTTCAAACATTTCACTTCAGTACTGCCATAAAATGGCATACGTACAATGAAACGTCAGGCACCTTAACACTGATGAGAGTCTTCTAGCTCAGTCATTAGATTTGCTAAACTGAGGTTTTGATTCCCTTATTAAAGTGGCACCAGGCAAAAGTAAGGACATAGTGAAGCGTCAGCATATAAATAAATAACCCCTATGTATTCAGGGAGAAGTGGAAACTTGGCATGCCAGGTATCAGCCCAGGTGTTATTCTTTCATTGAACTTATTTTTGTTTTAATTAAAAATATATATAGTTGTCCACTGTAAGATAAAGAAATTATATGTGTGGGTGTGTATGTACATATACACATACTGTTGTAAGCCAGGAATTTATTATTATGAAGATCATGATAATAATGCTGAGAATTTCTGATTTTAAAAGCAGCTACTGCATATGCCACAAGTGCAGGTTATTTAGTTTTAAAATTTAGTCTAAATAATCTCTACATTCTGGATCCATAATGAGCATATGCATATTCAAAGCACATAATATTACCATAATGCATTAGCATGTCCCATATGATTAAACATATTCTATAATATTAAGATACGTAACACAGAAATTGGTTACTGTTTAAGACGTGAATTCATATTAAGTTTAATACAGTGGAAACTAACAGATCCCTACTTATACTGTTGTGAAATCTTGACTACACAAAACTGATCTAGATTTGAATGGGTCTTTGTGAATCTTAACTTTGTGAAGTTATCTTCTACCCCACGGCATTTTAACAGGGTATTTTAAAATGACATTTTAATGATAGTATTGAAAACAAAATGAAACTGAAAAATGGAATCTACTAAGTTATTTTAAAGGTATGAAATGTTCCTTAAAGTGACAGGAAACTCCATTCTTAATTTAGACCATGAACTTAGGCACTGGAGCAGCCTCAAAACAGTGGGTGACAGTACACAGGCAATGTGGAACTCTAACTAGGCACAAGAGGGTAGACTGAAGTTATAGTTTCAGACTTAACTCTGAATCTCTTTACTTGTATATAAGTTTAAATGACCCCTTAATGTTCATTTTTGTGTGTGGTTTAATAAAGTAGTAGTTGGCAGCTGAAAGAAGAACAAAGGAAGGCAGACAGTCAGGCTCTGCTAAATGTTTTGGCCTGAAATCTAATGAAAACCACATTTCAGCTCCAAAATATGCTTTACGTGGCAGTGTATAAAATCCAGTTTATTGCTTTCTGCTTAAATGCTGAGCTATACCAGAACAAAAAAAGGGCCTTAGTATGATATAGGCAAGTGAAGGCTTTCTAAAATCCCATAGATTATTATACTTAAAACAGAAAAGATCAGAATTTTAAAACATTCCTATTGAGAATCCCAAATCTCCACATTCTTTTTCAGCACTATCTCTTCTGCTCTGAAAGGCTTTTATAATTAAAAAATGCATGAAAAGTGTCAAAACATAATAAAGCAAGCTTGTCATGTTTATACACAAAAGACAGAGCAAAGAAAATATTACTTATTCCGTGTTCCTTTTTAAACACACATTCACAACATAAAACTGTATTTATTCACTAAAAACCTTTAAGGTTGCCCACATTTTAAAGTCTAACTAACGGTTTACTGTTTGTTTTATTCTATTTTAGTTTTATTGTGTTCTGTTTCTTTGGCAAGAGATATTTCACATTCAGAGAAAGCCTCTCATACTGTAGTTAAATGAGCCAAACTGCATCATATCCTCAGGGCATGGAAACAAAGAAGAAAAATGCAAAATTACTCTGTAAACCTGCTGGTTATAAGAACGGCTCAGTTAGACATATCAAGCACAGCAGACACACATAATCACTGCTGTAGCTCGCCTGGCAGAATGACTTAAGCAACAAAATATGTATTAGAGGAGGCTTGCATGCAGTGGTACAGTTGAATAAAAGAAATGCCCTTGCTTGACTAAAATCAGAGTTTCAAGTGAAAATAAAGTGAAAATACCTGCTGTACCATCCTGCTCTCTTTATCCTCCATAAACTTAGCAGCTGCTCTAGTCCCAGGCCATGCAGCATCTGCCCAAAGCAAGCATCAATTATGGATGAGGGCGTGTGAGCTATGTAATGTGTGTATGAGTGTGGATGATAGGGGTGTTGAAGGAGGGGGAGCTAATGCAAGCCTTACTGACCTCCCACTCAACATCTGACTGCTCCCAAAACCTAATCCAGATGGGACTCTTTCAGTTTGCTAGGCCTCGCCCCATCAATCACAGCAGGCCACTCCTCTGTCTCCTGCTACTAGTTATAGAGTGCACCACTGAGCAGATGATTACACACAGAAGAAGAAAAAACACAGCTTGACTACATTAATAGCTGTTTAAAAAACATTAGAAATGCTACTTTGTAAGTTGCCATAAGCTGAACATCTTCATTTTTAAAATAAAATGATTGTATTCTCAGTTATGGAAAACCCTAAACCTCCTAAACCTGTTCTTTTGACAACTGCAGTTTACAGGAGAGAGAGAGTGAGAGTTTAATCTTTCCTACAATTTGAAAAGTTAACAGCAATAAAATTTGTTTTTTAAAGTTGCTAAATACTCATAGCAAACTTAGGCAATAAAAAAATTGTCTATTTTACATTAAATTTACTTTACCCTTTCTTTATAATTGAAATTGTTTTGCCATCTTTATTTTGTGATATTCCTCTTGCCCACCAAGGGAAATATTTCAGAAATGCTTCCAAGCTTTACTTTTGTGCGGCAGCTTAAGCAAGCTAATGCTTCACTATTAAAGGAACTTGTCTAGATCCTCTAGAGGTAGTCTCAGAAATGATTAAATTTCTAATTAAAATCACATAACAGAGAAGAAGGCTAAGACAACACAAAGAGCCCCAAAGAATTCAACTTTACTGCCAATCTGTCATGGGCTGTCACCGGATTCAAGAAGTTAGAGGCAGGATTGAAATACAACAGGTGAGTTTTTATTTACAAATGTCCCAAATTCCCAGAAAAAAAATCTGGATAAACCGTATTAACTGTATCGTTAAACTTACATTCCAACTCAAATACACTGGGTTTCTTTAACAATGCAGGATAATTCTTATAGATTTGCTGCTAGCACTTCCTAGTTAAGGATAATAAAAACAGCTGCTTCAGGTTTTTCCACAGGGAATCAGACATCCAGCCTCATTGGACGAATTGACTAACTCTGCAAGCTTTCTCTCTTGATGTTTAATAATCTGACTGGGCCACTTGACTTGGACCATTTGACTTTTCAACCAAATTCAGACACACAAAATTCTGTAAGTTCCTCCCATTCTTGGAAAGGTAACTGCAAAGCCAGTTCTGCCTCATATTTCACTTAAAAACAAACTCTTTCCCAAGTAAGGGTGTTCCCAAAAGGAAAGAATGAAAGGGGGAAAAGAACAGTTTTTCTTGGACAGAATCAGAAAGAGAGAGAGAAAAAAAGAAAAGAGCAGGGAGTAGCTCAGGGATTTGTATTATTTCCTTGGGTGATGGTAGGATGTCTTTTCTCCACCAAACAACCTCATGCACAAAAGACAAATATGTTCCCAGTGTCCTCTTCATATGCACCATATTGCACCCTGATAAAAGCCTGAATCCCAGCTACCAATATACGTCCAATTAGTAAATGAATTAGTGCCACTGCTCAGGACCATTTTATTACCACAACCATCTTTTTTTGTGTGTACTGGGTATGGCCATATGGCAATGGTCAACAGCAAACAGGGATTATTTTTCCAGGACGCAGTACCAGAGATTCAGTTGTTCTCTCCCTTGAGTGGCACCTTTATGTTACTTGTGATTTTGTATGTTTTTCTTTTAGATATGCTTTTCAGCTAAAAAGTATGGTATGTACCTCTCTCCAATTTGGCTATGTTAAACTCAATGACCCACCTCAACGTTAAGGGTGCTTGGGAAATCAGAGTGGAATAGAAATCTGAAGCATTATATAATCTCTACAAGTATATTTCATATTCCCACCATGATGATGGTATCTCTTCAGTTCTTTCTTTTGCTATGTTAAGTGATCATCTGTCCATGGACACATGATACAAATAAAGCTCATCAAGTGAATTCTCTTTTCAAGTGATTTAGTAACCCAGCAATAAATGTAAACATATGGGGCCAGATCCCACAATGCTTCACTGGCATAAAGTGGCTGTGAAGTTGCCCTATATAGGAAGGCCAAAGAGTCCCTGGGTGTGGGGAGGGAGGGGCCATGTTCACAGGGTGTTGTGCTCTGGTGATTCCTAGCTGGCATAACTGCCTTAGGGGCTATGCCAAACTAGCTCCGTTAGGGCAGTCGTGTGACTATTCTAAAGTTGTGCTGGCAGCCAAATCAGTCCCTGGCGGCACAATAAAATCAGGAGAGTACAACGGGTTTGTTGGCTACTTTTGCACCCTTTCCACCTCTCAGGTTTTGTATCAGAGCAAGTCCAGACCAGGAGTAGTGGGTCCGCTGTATCTAGCTCCAGTCTTGCAACTCAGCTTATGTCTCCTCTTAACTTCTTCTGTTGGAAGGGCAAACCTCAGACTAGTGCTGCTGTACATTTTAGGTTTTAAAAAGTACATTAATGTGGCATTTTTATGACTTGGCATTTTAGGGACAACAAAGACTTTGCTTCTACAGATAGTGGCTTCCTCTCTCACTCACCTACCACAAGATTTTTTTTTACTTTTAAGCACAAATTTGGTGCATTTCAAAGCTGAAATTTCATTAATGTATTACTGTCAAACATACATTTTTGGGAAAAAAACAGCTGCAAAGAAGTGCAGCATGTTCTGCTCTGCACTAATTCTGTCAGTGCTACATATTTCTGACATGGAATATCAGACATAAACACTCTCTTGCCTAGTGCAATGGGCTATTCCCTGAGAAACCTTTCAGGGAAATAAATAATTGTTTTCCAAAACAGAAAGAGTTTCTAAAAGCAATTTAAAGGGGAAAAGGGGACTAATAAAGAATTACAGTACAGAAGGCTTTCTCAAAGGAATTTTCTCTTATATGATTGTCATAATTTATACATTAGCCTTCTGTAGATTTCCATCCAAAAGATCTCAAAGTTTACAAACAGTAAATTAACCATCACAAAAGCTCCATGAAGTATAGACTGTGGCAAAGCCAGAAAGATAACCCAGATCTCTTGACCCTCAGTCTTGGGGGGGGGGGCTTTTTAACCCACAAAACTACAGTTCCACTTAACCATTATAGTGGTAGTTTCACCTCACTAAACAGACCCTCCCAAATTGTCTTTTTGATATATTTTGATATGTGGATAAAAAGGAATATTGGTGTTTACAAGTTTGAGATAATTGATTTAAAGAAGAGAACTAAAAGAAGAGGCTGGACATTTTTTGCACAAAAGAAAACAGAGCCTATCATGTAAAAATTCATATCTATACTGAGGTAAAGTTAAGGTAAATATGGGAAACATACATGCTTAATACTGACCTTATTCCGAATGTAAGTTCATTATATAGAACAGTACAGACACAAAATAAAGCAGATATTAGCAAAACCGCTTTGTCCCTATTCCTGCATCTTAGACCTCATTTACATAGTGAGGATCATGTTCCTTGGTCATAGCAGGGAATGAGCATGACAGGGGTTCTAGACTTACAACTACTCAGCATAAAAGGCTTCACATAGCACTTGATGCGATTCTCATCTGCATGCAGCCTCCATTCACAGATATGCTAGAGCACAGTGCACAGGGACCATGCAGTATCCATCCAGATCAAATGCGTGCTCTTGGCTAATATCACTTAGCTAAAGCAACCAGGATTTGTGCGTGAAATAAAAGGAGTAAAACCTTGAAATCAGGAAAAGATGCAAATGATTCATCTGGGTAATTCACTTCTATAACCACAATAATTGCCAGATATGTGGCTTCAACAAAGCAGAGTACCTTCAAAGTTAACTCACAATTTCCCATGATCTTTCAAGGTTCACATTATTTTTCATACCACATAAAATTATTTTGCCCAGCAAGATCAGAATGGCAAGAAAAGGGACTAGCTACTCTATGAAGCCCACTTTCTGCCCTCAAGGAACTTCTCTCAATTATTTGAGATGGATTTGGCAGGCTACTTTAACACACTAAATAGCGATTGCTTTTTTTGCTTTTATCTACAATCACAGAGTCAAGAAACTGGCATCCTCTACACTGCATATGAGTCCACAGCTGTTCTATAAACTGAGAGCTGTAATGTGAACAGTGACATGTCTTACTCAATTATCTGCCACATTTACTCACTATATTTCTATAGGTGTAGAAAGGACACTTCATTGACCATACTTACCCACATAAAGAACTAGGATTTAGTTTTAATTCTCCTCTAATTTCCATCACATCTGTAAACCAACAGTTAACTGCATGTAAACTTTCTAATTATGTCTGTATTCTGTTGCACTAAAGTTTCACACCTCCTGTACATTGCTATACTGAAAACGAGACACATCTTAGAGTTGAATCACAGTAGATATAATACACTTTTGCTCATTTTATTCCTTCACATGAGGTCTAAGACCCCAGTTCTGCAAAGATTTACATATGTGCTTTATATAATGGGAGTAGTCCCACTAAAGTCAAACATGACTACTTAAGGTGAAGCATGTGGATAGGTCTTTGGAGGATCATGGCCTAACTGAGTCTCTGGGATGGCATGTCTAGCTCATTCACCTTACTGTTCAAGGATTGACATGTGCAATATTTACAAAGGATCCAGGGCAGAGGGGAGAGACTAATTGGGTAAATACAAATCAAATCCAGTTATAAATGTATGCATCCAGATTTGACAGACTTGTCATGAAAGTAAAGAAGGAAATATTATTTAGTCCTTCTCATAACACAAGAACTAGGGGTCACCAGATGAAATTAATAGGCTGCAGGTTTAAAACAAACAAAAGGAAATATTTTTTCACACAACACACAGTCAGCCTGTGGAATTCCTTGCCAGAGGATGTTGTGAAGGCCAAGACTAAATCAGGGTTCAAAAAAGAATTAGACAAGTTCAATGGCTATTAGCCAAGATGGACAGGCATGGTGTCTCTAGCCTCTGTTTTCCAGAAGCTGGGAATGGGATCAGTTGATGATTACCTGTTCTGTTCATTACCTCTGGGGCACTTGGCATTGGCCACTGTCGGAAGACAGCATACTGAACTAGATGGACCTTTGGTCTAACTCAGTATGGCCACACTTACGTAGGTTATTCACTAACAAATACTTGCAATACAGTTGAAATAATATATTTTAAATTCTGTTCCAGGTAGACCCTAGCATCTCAGTTACAATTTTCCCCTAAAACAACTTACTGGATGGCTCAGGGGATTGTGAGGACAATACTAATTTATTGTTCTTACCTGCAGCTCTGTCAATTCAAACAGGCTGAGATTAACTGTTAAGATGTTCCCAATTCACAGTTGTTAACTGGCCAACGTTAGATTAAATGAATGTTTTCTTATAGACAAATTTCATTGCATCACAAAATACACCATCATAATTGCCAACTTTGTTAGCAGTATCAACGCAGAAGCCAATGAATGAACATAGATACTTATGGGTAGTTTACTCAGGCTGTTCTTGTTCTGTAGACACAGTATTTTAAAGTTTTGCCAATCTGTTACTTTTCACGTACACAAAATTCTCTTAGTTAAAAATACCCAAGGATTATGGGTGTTGCCAGTTTCACAGATGGTCAACAAAAATGATGAGAAGCATGGTAAGACTTCTGTATGAGAAGAGAGTGAAAAGATTGCACCTGCTTAAATTAGAGATGAGATGAATAAGGGAAGATATGATAGAGAGACACACAACTATGAACAGAAAGTAAATTGAACACTGCTAGTTAACCTCTCTCATAATACAAAGGAAGGGGGCATTTGTTTAAATTTAAAAATGATAAAAGGAAATACTATTTTACACAATGCATAATGAACCTGTAAAACTCACTGACACAAGACAGCATTCAGGCCAAGAGTTTTGTAGATTTTTTAAAAAGATTATACATTTAAATGCGTTATTTGAACATCTGCAGTTACAACAGAAAGAATAAATTATAGATGCAGATCATATAAAAACCTATATTTAAAGAATGTTAGGGTTACAAAATAAAGCACTTTCAAGTTAGGATATTCAAAAAGTAATGCTGCCCAGGCAACCTTAATTCAGGTCTTGGAGGGTTCATCTACACAGGGATAAAAGCCCCACGATCAGCTGACTCAGGCTCATGGGTTTTGGGCTGTGGAGCTAAAAATTTCTGTGTAGACCAGAGGTTCTCAAACTGGGTAGTGCGCCCCCCTTGGGGGCCAGGGAATGTATTCTGTGGGGTATGAGAGGCTTTAGGGGGGAAAACTTACTGCGCACATTCAGAGCTGGGCGGCCAGAGAGCAGCAGCTGCTGGCCGAGAACCCAGAGGTGAGGGGTGCATAAACTACTACAGACACAAAGATGGGGGGAGTTGGTCATATATTCTCCTGACCAACACAGGGATTTTATAAGCCATGTTGGCCGTTTTAGTTTTGGTATTACTATTGCAATTAATACAGGACTTGGAAATGTAATTCAGACCGAAAGCTGTTTTGTTATTTAGTTTCACTGTAAACTAACAAAAAATGTAATTTTAAAAAACCTTTAAAAAAACCCCACCAGAATTAAATTAAAAATAATTGTCAATGGTGCACAAGTATCATCTCCAAAAACCTGATTCCAAACCATTATTTTGGATACAAATGTAAATAAGCACAGTAGCTTCAGCAAACTGCCTAGCAGACATTAGAGAGATGAGCTGGGTCAGGTAATACTTTTTACTGGATTAACTTCTGTTGGTGAAAGAGACACGTTTTTGAACTACACAAAAGCTTTTCTGTCCCGAAGTTGAGTTCTGTATAGTTTGAAAACTTGTCTCTCACCAACAGGAGTTGATTCAATAAAAGATATTACCTCACCCACCTTATCTCTCTAATATTCTGGGACCAACATGGTTACAACACTACAAAAAAAACAGAGTCTACTTTACAAAACCTCCACCAAATTTACCACATTTCAATGCAATTATCTCAGGACATTCTGCTCAAGGATAACTCGAGATTAGAAGGTCAGTGAGTGTTGCATGTCAGGAATTAAGGGCAATAGTAAGGCTATAAGGGCCAACTGGCATAGCATCTCTATGTTTCTTGCCTCTCTCTAGCCAGAGTAATCCCTCAGTAACAAACCCTGATTTACTCTCAAAAAGCAACAATGGCAAAATATTGTGTTTTTTTCTCAGCCTTCACGACACTTAACCTATGCTGGATCATTTCGGAGAGTCAGCAGCGCAAAGAACCACAAAAACAAAGAATCCCTACACAGTTCACTCATGATGTAGGTGAGAAAGGTTCAGGCTTAAGTAGAGCCAGTGGGGCAGATCTACTTGTAATCCCATCTGTTCGGAAATAAAACCAGACGTGCAGCCCTCTAGACATTAATAAGATAAATGAGCAAACTCTGCTGGTGTGATTTTTCACCATACCACACTTTGCTGGGTCCCCTTCAGTCTTAATGAATATGAATAATACTTGCTATAAAATGAAGACATGCCAATCTCTCTGTCCATGTGAGAATGCTATTCAGAGACTGTCAATCCTTTAGATTACAGGTTGCAATCTGATGATGAATTTTTTTTAAAGGATGTGTAATTAAAATGGAATTCACTGTGGCTAGTAACCTCCATGAACATCTACTACTATGTTATTGTTCATAGAGAAGATCACACACAGCACACTCATTGTGAATGACCCACTATTTCCTAAGTGAATTGTTTGTATACTGTATTGTAATGGAGGGTATATGGTAATTAACACATTACCTAAGCAAATAAATCTCTTAGTTTTGGCATTGCATGCAGATAAAAATCTGTGATCTAATAAATATAAGGGAGAGAACCTTTTAAAAATGGGGATACTGATCATTTCTAGTAAGCATCTTCCCTCAAAGGATGTTTGAATTATCGCTAACATAGATTTCACTGGCACCCACACAAGCGTCTTCATTTTCATATCTAAAAATAGCTATAGCTCAACTTCTGTATAGCAGTTGCACTTAAAAAGCTTTTATTGGTCTGTTTAATATTGCCGGTTCTACTGGTATTAGCCATTTTAAGTACACAGAATAACTCTCAAATCAGTAAAGTAATCTTTCAAAATGGAAGAAACTTTTTAAAATGTGACCCCCACACGTTAACCAAGTATACTGGCGCGCTTGTGAATTCAAGGTTTATCCACAATAACATTACCTATTGATTACAAAGTACAAAGAGTCAGGATTATGACTTTAATAGAGTTTTGATTAAAACTAGTCTGCAGTTATTCCTATAGAATCCAACATGATTTTGTAATATCAGTAATTGAATCATTCTAATTATTTTCCCCCTGCTGAAATTGGCCTGAAAAACTAGAAAGACTGAATCCTGTGATGGGTTGGGCTGGCTTCACTTTTATACTGTGTGTGAACTCAAATCATTCAACATCCATCTCTCTTTTTTATTTAATTAATTTTAGTTTTCCAATACTTTTGTTGCCTGTGATTGAACATAGATGACCTGATTTGAGATGACCACATTGTACAGCACTGCTTTCTTGTTTGTACTGGCAAGAGCAGCATTCGTTTTTTGGCACTGTGCTGAAATTATGGAACATCATGTCTGATGCTATTTACTTTCTAAGATTAAAATGACTATCAAAATATCATTGGGCACAGGGAACAGAGAGATTGGCTTCCTGCCTCAGCTACACTTTGTTATATTTGTTTACCACTGTGATCATTTGTGTACTTCAATTAATGTTTATGTTAAGATGATTTTATAGCATTTATGAATAACTATTTGTTTCAACAATGTTTGCTGTTAGTAAAATAAACCACAACACTAAACTGAAGGGCAACTTTGCTCACTGCTTTTGCTAAGGTGACAGGCGCTCAAACTTACTGATCCAATGCTGCTTTTAAATACAGGGTTTCTACACACTGTCAAAACATCATGAAGGACTCCAAATACATAAGAATCAATTTAAAGAGTGAATCTCTTGTTAAAAGGAAGTGAAGAGAAACTCTTGAATTGTTTCAGTGTAAGTGAAAAGTCTTTTACTCTACTATACTGCTTGGTAAGTTCCACTGTGCTTATCTCCTACAAATGCAGCTATTATTGCAGGTAGCAGCATAGTGTGGTAGATAGGGCATAGTAATGGGAGTCAGGGGACCTGGGTCCTTTTTTCACCTCTGCCAGAGATGTGTTTTTGTGACCATTGGAAAGTTATTTTACCACTCTGTGCCTTAGTTTCCTCATCTGTAAAATAGTGATAATGATACATCTGCAGTTCTTTTTACAGATTGAAAGTGTAAAGAGCTGCATTCAAGGGAATTATTTCTTCCGCCACTTCCTCTCTAGAGCTACTGCTTTAGGACTTGCACACTCTTCATGAAGTCAAAAACTCACAAAGCACAATTACTATAGCAAACTGTTATGTAAATGAGGAGCTAAAATGGTAAAGGTGCTTGACAAAGGTAACATACACACTGCTGCTTTGAGAAATATATGAGTTTAAAACAAAATGAATCATGGGACTATGCGCAAGAAATTGCACCCATCTTATTTCTAACTCTCATGTTCTTAAAAATGCATCTGTAAAATTACTGCTCAAACCCATTTCATGTGGCATCTAATACATAGCACAGAGGAAGATTTTATTTGAAGGAAGTATATTCAGAATATTGTTTTAAATGTACAACTGTGTAATAAACACTGCCACTAATTTCCAATTGTATTAACTTAGCCTTGAATACTGTACTTAATTTTTTTACCTCATGTACACGTTCTTTTTTGTTTCCAAAACAAGATAGGACTGAGGAAAAAAAATTCAAACGCACACAGTTTCTTAAAACTAAACATTCTTTACAACATCAAAATCCAAACCTTAGTTTTTACATGTTGATAGTCTATATTCACTTATTTTGGGAAGGCAGAGTAGTAGTTTTTAAAAACTTGCTTTAAAACTTGTGAAATCAACTGTCTAGTATTTAAACTGGAACAGTTACACTTCAAATGAAATAAACTATCTGAAAATAATTTTAAATAGTTCAGTATTCGCTAAGTGTGCAGCTAATCAGATAGAGAACATTGCAATTGCTTTAGCATTCAGGCAGCTTCTAGTTGCTAAAGAAATTCAGATTAGATACGGCTATATAAAATTGGTTGCTGGTAGGTATTCAATCAGAAAAAGTGGTTCTTTAAAATATTACAATCACATGTTACGGTACATCACTTGTGTCAAGTTAAATTTAATCATATCAGCATACTTAAAGAAAAATCCTGAATACCTGCTCATATCCCCATGCCAGGAGGGACTACACAAGACTTTATGAAGTCTTTCCCTTTTAGTTAATATTTTGATGTCTGTATAGAACAATTCTGATATGCAATATATCCCACAACTAATTTATTGCATTGTCTTTTTTAATGTATGCTTGGCATAACTGACCTCATAGAGCAGAACGTGCACTGTCAATTACTTCTGTTCTTCTAAAGACTGCTCCAGTAAGGGATGAAATGGAACAATTCCCTTGAAGTAGAAAATAGGCATAATCTAGGTGCTGCTAATTTGCTTGGAGGAAAAGCAAAGTCATCCCCTTGCCCCTTGTTAAACCACCTACAGAGTCTCGATTTGCCTTGAAAGACTTAGGCCTGGTCTACACTACACAGTTAGAGTGAAATAAGTTGCCTTGCGTCGATCTAGTTGTGGCAGTGTCTTCACTTAAATTTGGGTCTCACTGACATAAGTGCCTTTCTACACTGATTTAGTAACACTACCTCCGTGAGCAGCACAGAGTCATGTTAGATGTAATTAGGTAGACACTGCATTGCTTACATTGACTGATACTGGCTTTCAGGAGCCATCCCACAATGCCCACACTGACAACACAATCAATAGAAGCTCTCCTCGTGAGGGTGTGCACCATTGACACAAGAAACCAAGTATGCTTACACAAGCAATTTAATAACTGCGGTGGCTGTATACCGAAATAAGTTAGGTCGACATAATTTTTAGTGTAGACATAGCCGTAGGTGTGTGAAGAGGATGTGCTGTATGTTATTTGCTGGAACAGACAAGAGATTTGTGAAATGTGATATAGAAATCGGTGTGTTCTACTGTAATAAACTCACTTATTTCTGTACAGGGGAAGAGGGCTTGGGCAGAACAATAAAAATTCACACTAATTCCTTTGCTACAATTTACAGCAAATGAGTCAAAGGTACATACTGTGGAGATGGCTAAAAAATGCTCACAATTCCTGCAATTGCAATGGAGATTTCTGTAAAATTCTATGGACTCCTTACACCCTCCTTGTAGGATTATGAAGGAAAAGATGGACTGTCATGCTCATTATACACACAGACCAACTTCAGGCAGGGAATAACTTGACTTCAATCCCCAAAACTCATGTTTTCACAGTCTCTACAGCAGGGGTTCTCAAACTGGGGGTCACAAGGTTATTACATGGGGGGTCGTGAGCTGTCAGCCTCCACCCCCAAACCCCGCTTTGCCTCCAGCATTTGTAATAGTATTAAATACAAAAAAAGTGTTTTAATTTATAAGGGAGGAGGTTTGCTGTGTGAAAGGGATCACCAATACAGAAGTTTGAGAAACATTGCTATACAGGCATCACCCCTCAACACCCCTTGTAGCCGCTATAACTGAAGTCAAGATGGGATAGAGACATGGATGAGTGTCAGGAACCTATCCTTGCAACAAAGCCCGTTGCCAACTCTGTCCACATATCTATTCAGAGGATACCATCATAGGACCTAATCACATCAGCCACACTATCAGAGGCTCGTTCACCTGCACATCTACCAATGTGATATATACATCATGTGCCAGCAATGCACCTCTGCCATGTACATTGACCAAACCAGACAGTCTTGATGTAAAAGAATAAATGGACACAAATCAGACGTCAAGTATTATAACATTCAAAAACCAGTTGGAGAACACTTCAGTCTCCCTGGCCTCTCAACTACAGACCTAAAAGTCACAATATTTCAACAAAACAACTTCAAAAACAGACTCCAACGAGAGACTGCTGAATTGGAATTAATTTGCAAAATGGACACCATTAAATTAGGCTTGAACAAAGACTGGGAGTGGATGGGCCATTACACAAAGTAAAACTATTTCCCCATGCTTATTTCCCTCCGCTCCCCCCCACCCCCAGTTCCTCATATCTCCTTATCAATTGCTGGAAATGGGCCATTATCATTACCACTACAAACAGTTTTTTCTCTACTGCTGATAAAAAGCTCACCTTAACTGATCACTCTCCTTATACTGTGTATAGTAACACCCATTGTTTCAGGTTCTCTGTGTATATATATCTTCCTATTGTATTTTCCACTACATGCGTCCAATGAAGTAGGCTGTAGCCCATGAAAGTTTATGCTCAAATAAATTCGTTAGTCTCTAAGACTAGGTCTACACTACGGGTGGGGGGAGGTCGACCTAAGATACGCAACTTCAGCTATGCGAATAGCGTAGCTGAAGTTGCATATTTTTAGGTCGACTTACTTGGTTGTGAGGACGGCAGCGAGTCGGCCACTGCCACTCCCCCGTCGACTCCGCTTCCGCCTCTTGCTGCGGTGGAGTTCCGGAATCGATGGCAGAGTGATCGGGGATCGATTTATCGCGTCTACACTAGACGTGATAAATTGATCCCCGATGGATCGATCGCTACCCGCCGATCCGGCGGGTAGTGAAGACTTGCCCTAAGGTGCCACAAGTACTCCTGTTCTTTTTGCGGATACAGACTAACACGGCTGCTACTCTGAAAAGTATCCAGGATATGGCCTAAGTCTAAAAGGGTGAAGTTTGACTAATGTTGTGCTCATCTGTAGTTATCGCTTGAAATCAATCTTACTATTCTGCAGACCCCTTAATTGGCTCCCTAATCCTCACACTCATCACCTGCCTTCATCTCGCCTCTCATTTTATCCTATCCCCATCTCTAGCTCTCTGGGCATTCTTCCATATCCTCCCTCCTAATTGCTCCCTTTGTCTCCTTCTCCTCCACTCAACTTCACAGGTCTAATTCTCTACTGCTTAACACACTGTATAGTCATTTATACCTGTGTCAAGTGAGTGTGAAGTGGATGTAGAATGCAAACAAATTGGAGTGGTAGCATTTTACACCCATTATGAACAGGCATAAATGACTGCAAAAGATACAAGGCCATAGAGAACCAGGACCTATGTCTTCTTTGGTCACAAATAACCTAGAAACTTTGATTCAAAAATGTTTAGACTATATTTGCCTTTCCTTTTTCATGTTCCAAAGGTCCTCTTTTAAATTCACCTTAACTCCTAAAGGTCAACTATTTAGCTGGTATAACTACTGTTATTGCTGCATTGAAGACAATCTGGCCCTGTTGCTCTTGTAAAGCTTTCTTATGTTAATCCATTAATGAATGGTGTTTCTTTATCTTTTGCACTGTTCTCATGCATCAGATCTGTCTGAGTTACTATCATTATAATTTATTTGTATTACTACAGCACCTAAGAGCCCTACTCATGAACCAGGACTCCACTTTACCAGGCACTGTACAAACACAGAAGAAGACTGTGTCAAAGAGTTTAGGTTGCAAATTATTCTGGGCAGGGACCTTGGGTTGCTACAACCAGTTTAATTGAGAGTGAGCAGCCTTTATGTTGTGGGCCATTTTAGTCCCTGGAGGGCCCAGGGTCAGAGGACTGGACATATAGCTTAGAGCTTGGCACAGTTGAGGAAACAACCTCTTCTGAACAAACATAACAACAATAAGAGTTTGCTTTTGTTTTAGTTGGTTTGGTTTAATTTCCTGTGGATGATTTAAGATTTTGGCAATAAGGATTACTGTCATTTTTCAATGCTACTACTAGTATTTGTCCACTGCCTGCAATTTTGGAAAGCAATAAATATAAATAAAACAAAGGAGAAGAAAGTTTTGCATGAAGGAAATCTGAGAAGGTTAACTGTGGTCCTCAAATAAAAGTCAACAATTATTAGTGTCTCCAATTAACAATGAAAATAGATATCCGAAACCAGTTTTTTGGTGTAATACAGGGGTCGGCAACGTTTGGCACGCGGCTTGCCAGGGTAAGTGCCCTGGCGGGCCGGGCCAGTTTATTTACCTGCTGACGCGGCAGGTTTAGCCAATCGCGGCCCCCACTGGCCTCAGTTCGCCATCCCGGGCCAATGGGCAGCAGGAAGCCGCGGTCAGCACATCCCTCGCCCGCGCCGCTTCTCGCCGCCCCCATTGGCCTGGGACGGCAAACCGCAGCCAGTGGGGGCCGTGATCGGCCGAACCTACCACATCAGCAGGTAAATAAACTGGCCTGACCCGCCAGGGTGCTTATCCTGGCGAGCCACATGCCAAACATTGCCGACCCCTGGTGTAATATATACAAATGTTTTGTGTTTTATTAAGAAGAAAATTCAGGTGCATCTTCTGAAACTAGCCATGGCAAATTGGTTTAAATTTGTTATTTTCTAATTTAAAAATTACCACCTGAAATATTCAAGGTACTTAACTTCATTTTGGTTACACAGATTGAAAACTCCGCTGAATGACCAGATTTAGGGTCTACCTCACACTTTGGAAGCAAATACATTTTAAACATCGACACATTGCTGATACAACAAAGAATACTGCATCAATATAGTGTAGGGTTACCATACGTCCGTTTTTTCCCGGACATGTCCGGCTTTTCGGCAATCAAACCCCCGTCCGAGGGAAATTGCCAAAAAGCCAAACATGTCCGGGAAAATGCCGGCCGGGCACTTCCCCTCCCGCAGCTGCTCTGCTCCTCCACTGACTCTTCAGCTCTGTTTAAGAGCCGAGCTGCCCGAGCGCTTGGGTTTCAGGCAGCCCCCTTGCCTCCGGACCCCAGCCGCTGGGTGGGCACTTCCCCTCCCAGGCTCCGGCGGCACAGGGTCCAGAGGCATGGGGGCTGCCCGAAGCCGGTAGCGCTCGGGCAGCTCAGCTCTTAAACAGAGCCGAAGAGTCAGGGGAGGAGCAGAGCAGCTGCAGCCCGGGAGGGGAAGTGCCCGGCCGGGGGTGCAGGGTCCGGAGGCATGGGGGCTGCCCGAAGCCCAAGTGCTACCGGCCCAAGTGCTACCGGCTTCACGGTTTGCCGGGCAGCCTCCAGACCCTGC
>NC_048307.1:27271837-27319720 GCF_013100865.1 Trachemys scripta elegans
TGACAGACTAATTAGCAATGTATTGTCCATAAACAATTAGCTGGTAATTGGGGCATAATGATCAGTATTACAGTCCAGTACAGATAACCATATTTATAGTACAAGGTGTTTCAAATAAGTTTTGAAATGGAATAACAGAAAAAAGCATGATAAATACACTCTTAACCAACTCATTGGCAGCTATATTAGCTAAAAATGCATCACTAACTATTCAGTTACATACTAATTCCTATCTGGAAATAAGAATTCACGTAGAAAGTAGATTTTACATAGGCTGGCAGGAATATAAAGATTTGCTTCCATAAATATGCAAATATTTGGAACAGAGGGAGAATATTTATGGCTGTGTAAACATGCCTAGCATATGTTTTTGGCAGGGTGCATTTGCATTATATCATATCCATTCAGGGGTCTATTTTCCAATTGATGTGCAGGTGGTTTACATGGTTAACGCTCATTAAAATTAATTCCTGCACATCAGTAGCACAAGATATATCAAAGTCCATAAATAATTATCTTGGACTAATATCTTTTTCCACTGCATAAGACAAAAGACCTCATTATTTCTCAGTGAATTAAATTCTGAGAGCTCTTCTCTGACATGGAGGACTGCCATGCTACGTAACTTGAAAAAGTCCCCAGTGATCATGGAAGCACAGAAGTAATGGCAGATTTTTCAAGGCAGGTCTGAAGCACATATATGGAAGCCTAACAGCAGAAGAGAACACCAAGTATAGAGTTCTAAGATTTTATCCACAGAACAGCTTCACTGTATTCAGAGGTTCAATATATTCAACTGTGTACATCTCACTTCCAAATGTCAAAAGCACTGAAAGAATTTGGGACATAAGTGGTGGCTTGGGTGGACTCAGACAGGGCTGAATTTAATTCTTTAAGAGGTAATTATTATACCGTGAAGATACCTATCTCAATGGATTGCCTCTTTTTGTTTCATGTATCTATTCGTGTGTCTTACAGAAACGTTTATATCTCAAACTCTAATTAGGGTTGCCAACTTTCTACTCCCACAAAACCAAACACCCTTGCCCCGCCCCCTGCCTCACCTCTCCTCTGAGGTCCCACCCATGCCCCGCCCACTGCTCACTCCATTCCACCCCCTCTGTTGCTCACTCTCCCCACTCTCGCTTGCTCATTTTCACCAGGCTGGCTCAGGGGGCTGGTGTGCGGGAGGGGGTGAGGGCTCCAACTGGGGGTGGGGCCAGAAATGAGGAGTTCAGAGTGCAGGAGGGTGCTCCAGGCTGGGACTGAGGAGTTCAAAGGGCAGGAGGGGGATCAGGGCTGGGGCAGGGGTTTGGGGCGCAGGGGGAGTGAGGGCTCCAGCAGGGGGTGTGGGCTCTGGGGTGGGGCTAGGGATGAGGGGTTGTGAGCACAGGAGAAAGCAGGGGGAGAGACAGTTAAGAGAAATAGGCTGTCCCAGTTAACAGAGGTTTGGGGTGAATGGAAAAGGGAGGTCTGCTTAGGGTCTCTTCCAAGGGTTAGGACTCCGTTTGGTAATATAGACATGCATATATAGACTATAGACTATTTGTTGTTTTAAAATCCTTTTTCTCTAATGTTTTCCTTTGTTCTTACTGTTAAGATTAAATTGTACCTTGGTTTAAAAAGGCTGCCTAGTCATCGGTTCTCCCAAAGGCATGAACCACGAACTCTGAATGCAGGGCTGTGTAAACACAGTCAATACACAGGGTGCTGTAGCTCAGGGTCTGGTCTAAGAGGAGGAAAACCATGTGATTCCACACTAGGAGAGGTAAAGGTACAAAGCCAGACACCTGAGAGGCATGAGAGACCACAAAAGGGACCTTCCTATGTTTCTAGGGAGAAAAGAAATATTGATTTCAAAACAGAAGTCAAACTCTGGATGGCAGTGGGGAAAAAAAGTTAATGGTGAAAGGATTTCTTACCAGCTTCGTTTTGCTCAACATTATGATCAGCCAGCAAAAATGTACAGCTTTCTAAAGGAAGGGTGGGCAAAGCAAAAAGATGGTGACATTGCTATTTTGGATTGAGATGATTTGGGGCATGCTGTTAACATATAGTAATCTAGATTCACTTCTGGTACTGGATCTGTCCTGAAAATTGAAGTGACTAGCATAGCATAACCCTAGACTAGCATAATGGTTTTGAACCACTTACAGTAGGTATATCTAAGTTTTGAAGGGCAGCTTCAATAATGGTTCAATATGTCATTGTGCTACTTCATGACAGCTTCAGAAGGTTGCACAGTCTCCCTACAAACTACTTGGTCCAAAATCAGAAACTGCTGCACGATTACAGAAGTTTCAAGTCACAGCTAGACAGTGTGTCATTCTTTTAGGTAATGAGGAAAGCATCTGTCTTTAAGGAGGAGGAGAAGCCAATCTGAAAGTCCCTGCCAATTTATTTTGGCTCCCGGAATCAGAGAAAGCTCTGCCGCCTTCCATTATAGGAAGCCTGCAGCCTTACCACATGGCATGAATATTCTAAAACAATAATTGGGATATGAATAAAAAAAGGAGGTGGAATAAAGAGAGAGGGTGGTAAAAAAAAAAAGCTTATCTTCAACATAAAATAGGCAAAGGTGTTAAGATCACTAACTTTCAAGTGAGGAGACACACCACCCACTACAAACTAGTTACTTAATAGGCTGTTTCTGCTCTTCACCCTGCTTCCATCCCATTACCACATTAGCCTGTATTAACAGTGAGCTCTCATCTGGTAATACATAGCACCTCTGCCTGTGGGTATTAACACATGATGCAAATGAAGATGTAAAGAGGAATCAGCTCATCAATCACAATCACAGAGGGACACTGAGCAAGGCAAAAGGATTAGCACTTCAGGCCCACTCAGGTCTCTTTCCTATCAGCACTCCACTTTAATTAAACACCACCTCAAGTGCTTTGTTACCACTGAAAAGCTCAGTGTTGAAGACTAGCTTTCTGTAATCTAAGTGCTGAAGTTAATTAGAAAAGAGTAAGAGAAAAATGTACATTAAAATTGGTGGGATTCCCCTAACAGAAGTGATCTATACCTCTGTAATAAAGATTTGCCTTTCTGTGGATTTAGAACAACATGTTAAATAGCCTTTATTAAGCTCCAACCTTTTACTTTGAACCATGGGCATATCATTGTTCTTTTCTTAAGCAAGCCTACATTTAAATAAGTAGGCTTCCAAGCCATTGTTCGAATTTCACACGTTCTAAACCAAAGGGTGTTTGACAAAACCTTTTTCCCCCCTTCTCAAACATTACATTTTTTTTTTTTTAAATTTTTAACTTAACATATTGGATACTTGTCTTCCTATTTCCACAACGAACACAAAAGCAGGTTGTTAGACTATGCTATGCAATCCTCATTACAAGGCTATTAAAAAGAAAATGTTTTTAAAACAATCTTAACTCAATACTACAAAACACCTCTAAGATCCTAACTCAAACAAAAATGCACTGGTAGCCTTAGAAACCAACAAACAAAACTGCAGACACATTTACAGCAATTTAAACCAAAATAATGTGTTTAAAAATAAGTTTTCTCCTTCACTTGCCTGCCACGTGACCTGACTTCAGGCTTTTGTGGTTCCTCTGCAGAAGCTGATGATATCACTAACACCTGAAACAGAGCAGTACAACTAGCTGCACTGCCATCAAGAGAAGCAAGAGACACACTGAACCTTGGATTTAACTGATAAAGTAACTGCTTTTCTAATTTTTAGTCTTGAAATGGAAATATATATGTCATACTCTAGTCAACATACATATTCTGTTGGGCTGAAATTCACCTCTATGCAGATGGCCTGCTCAAGGCTTATGCACCACTGATATCTCACTTAGCTAACTGGGGTCACATCTAGTGGTGCACACTTCTGCATAGGGATGAATATCTACCACTATGATTTGGGATCTTCCCCATCTCAACAATACCTTCACCTTTAATTATAAAGACTAGTAGTAGGTTTTAAAATCAAATCTATTATGTTATCCACTGATTGGCAATACAAATTATCCAGTTAACACTATAGATGGGGTATATACCAGCAAAAGGCCCAATATATATATATTTTTTAAAAACAGCCGTTTGTACAACTGTTACCATATCTTTTTAATTTCAGTGGGAACAACTGTTTTGGAACAAATAGTTATTTTCTTGCAGTATATGAAACCCAAGCATTGCAGCATTAAGAATCCACGAAACTGAATGTCAGTGATTTTCATTGATTTATGTTATTAGCGACTACACGGAGTAAAGTAAAAGAACACAGTATAAGTAAGTAAAATAATACTGATTTAAAAACATATTATTTGGGTTTAAATTGTAAATGTCTCTGAAGAGGAATTTTTAAAGGCTCTCAGTATATTTCTGTTTATGAGTTAGGATAATAGACTTATTTTGTAGTATTGATATAGGTTTTTTTTTTTTTTTTAAAACACGATTTTTGATAGTGACTTTTTACATATGAAAGCACTATCATGATGCAAGTAGATATTTGATTTTACGTTCATATACCATCTTGTATCTCAAAAGATTCCCAACCTCTATATAAACATTCCTCTCATCGTGTAGATGCATATATGAGCTGCCTCAGGTCCTAATTAAATAGTCATTCCTGGAGTGGAACACAGCAAACATTTAATAGTGCACAGTAACACTAAACAAGAATTCATTCAAGATGGGGTGGGGGAACTACCACGAAATCCACCTGACATTGCATTAAGTATTTAGGCAGTAAAGAATGTAATGTGGTTAGCATATTAGCCTCTCAACTCTTGTCAAAAAAACAGTGCCATCAGATTGTAAAATCTGAGCACAAACAGTCAAAACCTCAGTTTTACATCTGCTGCAAGACAACACCTCTAGCAATAGAGTCTCATTCCCCTGCCCCAACACTATGCGAGGGCATTGTTTTAGCAGAGATTCAGGGAGGAGACTTCTAATTACTAAGGGCCTGATCCTGCAAATACTTACACATGTGAGTGACACATATGAATAAAATTACGTGTATATGTGTTTCCAGAACTAGGCCTTAAATCACCAGCATCATAACCTACTGCACACTGGGTTTTCTTTTGGGTGGCAAGCAGGGGCAGTGACCCACTCCAATACAACTACACCTGACGTTGCTTAGCTTGTGAAATCTGCTGAGACCACAGCCTCTGGTGACACAGCTGCAGCATACATCAGGCTGTGTGTTTGAGAAGGGTGCCAAGTATAAGTTAATTTCATTATGTGTGTTAAGGCTTCCCCTAGCCCCTTTTGTTACATTTTTGTAACAAACTCAACAACACACTATTATACAGAATACATGTTAAGTGAGAGGCTTCATTGATCAGATTTCCCTTTTGGAATTCCAGTTTGTAAATTATATGTTTTATTTTAACAAATCATCTCTACAAAAACCTTGGCAATACATTTAAACATATAATCCATACAAAAATATAAATGACCATCCAAAATTAAAATAATCGGTCTAGTCAAATGGACGTTCGTCAATATAATGAACCAATCAAGCAAAAAGACAAAAACCACAATTACAAATGTAAGTGTAAATGTAAACACCTCTCCCAGTGTAGAACAGACCCTTGTACATGGATGAAATTGAGTCCTACTGAAATCAATAGGACTACTCGTGATTGAAGTTATGTATGTGCTTAAT
Source organism: Trachemys scripta elegans (assembly GCF_013100865.1). Classification (NCBI taxonomy): domain Eukaryota; kingdom Metazoa; phylum Chordata; order Testudines; family Emydidae; genus Trachemys; species Trachemys scripta. Next base: position 27,277,488 of record NC_048307.1, read on the forward strand.
GACCTTGTTGAATATGGGCCATATAACTGTTCCATTAGTATTATATTGTAAACCTACATACATGATTAATTTCAAACTTTGTATTTTTCCAAAAACACTGAAGACTCTTTTTTTTTTTTTTTTTTTTTTAAGAGAGAGGAACTTAAATAGTCTTTGGGCCCAACCTTACACAACTCAGTTAAATGTTAGTTTGTCATCGATTTTAATAAGAGCAAGATCTGTACCTTAGTGAACTAACTCAATTTATTCTCCATCTCTGCTTGCAATTAGTTGAATGTCTAACAGGCCCTGTAACTTTTATTACTGTGGTAAAAGTTTACCATTTTATTCTTCATTTTTAACACTAAGCTTATATAACACAAATACACTTTTTAAAGTGCCCCTGCGTTATCCACAGTTGGTGGGCAGGATTTTTCTTTCTATGGAATAATTTCTATGGCTCCATTTGTTAAAAGAAAAAGAAAAAAGCTTCTAAAATAGGCACTTCATGCTTTCTGTGCAGAACATTCACTGTATGTGGGAGTGCCTTATTTGCATATTGGCATGTGGGTAGGATTTGGACAAGCATATTGAAGTACATGACAACCAAAAATAGAGATCTGGAAAATCTCTTATAGCTCCAAAAAGTTTGGTGCCCAAGTTTCACTAATTCAGGTACACATTTTAATGGGGAACTTATGCACCAAATTCTAGACCTTATTCATAAAGTAAAAAAGTTTTGAGCTCTTTAGTTTCTATGGGGTAGCAGGGTAAACCCAGAATAATCTAATTTGTTATTCCATCCAGGGTCTGGCACAGCAAAATCAATAAGCACTGGAATTTTGATCAATGTCAAGAGTTTGCATGTGATTTTTCTATCTACTGACATGAAGAACAAGTTATAGCTAATCTCAGTCACCAGTGTACTGTCAATTTAATAACAGATCCTTCATTTGATGTGATTTGACTGTCATCAGTGCTCCAAACATAGTGAATTGTTTTGCTAATACTATTAGAGAAGAGAAAACTGAAGATGTGAAATGAGACTACCTGGGGCAATTTCTAAGGTGTGGTATAGGTCTTCATTCTGCTACCAGCAACTCATTAGTTAACCCAAGTTAAGAACAAACCCTTTTTTGCATTGTACACATATCCTTTGATAGGAGCCACCTTCGCTTGCTGGATGAGCAATACATGAACTCAGTGCAAACTGTGCTGAGATCCCAGATTATGTCAGCAGCCAATTTGCAAATCTACTCTGCGCTGTTCAAATTGCCCCATTCAGCGACAGTTGTAACTAAGTATCTAGCAAGGTGCTATTGTGGCCCTCATTTGGGCATCCCTGCTCTCAACAGGCTCTAATATTAGTTTCTTTTCCTGTAGAAACTTCTTTCTAATCTGCCTTACATTCTCTACAAAGTAATAAATAAAGAATAGGAGAGCAGAAGAGTGAGTCCTCTAGCCAGTTATCTGGAAATTTTTCTGCTTAGTTTCAGCACTTTTGCCATGTCTGCATCTCCCATGAACCGCAGCAAGAAATACAATGACAGAATTACACTAGAGCAATGTACATTTGAAATGTGACCATTTGTTCCCCCCCAAATTCATTCTAAATCCCATCATCTCTGACATATCTCATTTCACTCCCCTCTCCTTTATCCTGCTGCCAACAGTGGGGGATTCAAGTAACATCCAGCTTGTGCCACATTTCTCTGAGATAGACTATAAATGACTAAGGATTTTTTTCTCTTTTTATGTAATAAGCAGGGACATCTTTTGCTATGGGGAAGGGTCACTCACCTCCCCCCGACTTTTCATAGGTCTATATGCTTCATTACATCTTCCATGCTCCACCTCACAGGATATAATATAATCACATACAATGTTCTATATATTGACACCCTCCCCCAAATTTTTCAGATACGACGCTCCTGAAAATAATAAAAAATTTCACATATCAAGACGGTCTGATAAATGACAATGTTAGCATGTATTTTTGGGAATCTTTTATTAGTACTGTCTTCCTGGGTATAGCTCAAAGTTTCGCTGATTACCATTATTATATATTGAATTGCTCTCATATCTATAAATGTCCACTTGTATAATAATCAGAACAAAAGAACAATTATTGTAGTTTAGTGTGACAAAGAGTCTGGACCTCTGTCCATAATACATAGTTAATGAAAAGAGCAACAACAAGAAATATGACTTAGAAAAGATTAACTAGAGCCATGATCAAAATTAGGGCTCATCCACACAGAAAAATGTTACCAGTTATACCAGTACAATTATATTGGTATAATTAAACCAATATAATTATATGGGTATAAACCCCATGTGGACACTCTTATTCCAATATAAGATTGGCCTCCTTATCCTGGAAAAAGAGTGTTCACCAGTGGGGGGGAAGCGGTTCATACTTTCACTTATATAAGTATAACTTCCTGATTGTATCTAAGGGCTTGTCTACACAGGGAAGCACAATTGGAGTTGCAGCTAGCAAAGGATCTGAAGGGTAACAAGAAGAGTTTCTACAGGTAAGTCGGCAACAAGAAGGTGGTCAAGGAAAGTGTGGGACCCTTACTGAATTAGGGAAGCAACCTAGTAACAGAGGATGTGTAAAAAGCTCAAGTACTCAATGCTTTTTTTTTTTTGCCTCGGTCTTCATAGACAAGGCCAGCTACCAGACTGATGCACTGGGCAGCACAGTATGAGGAGGTAGAGAGCAGACTTCAGTGGTGAAAGAAAAGGTTAAGGACTATTTAGAAAAGCTGGACATGCACAAGTCCATGGGGCCGGATCTAATGCATTCAAGGGTGCTAAGGGAGTTGGCTGATTGCGGAGCCATTGGCCATTATCTTTGAAAATGTGTGGCAATCAGGGGAGGTCCAGGACGATTGGAAAAAGGCAAATATAGTGCCCATCTTTAAAAAAGGGAAGAAGGAGAATCTGAACTACAAACCGGTCAGCCTCACCTCAGTCCCTAGAAAAATCATGGAGCAGGTCCTCAAAGAATCCATTTTGAAGTATTCAGAGGAGAGGAAGGTGATCAGGAACAATCAACATGGATTCACCAAGAGCAAGTCATGCCTGACCAACCTGATTGCCTTCTATGATGAGATAACTGGTTCTGTGGATATGGGGAAAGTGGTGGATGTAATATATCTTGACGTTAGCAAAACTTTTGATATGGTCTCCCACAGTATTCTTGCCATCAAGTTAAAAAAGTATGGATTGCATGAATGGACTATAAGGTGGATAGAAAGCTGGCTAGGTCATTGAGCTCAACAGATAGTGATCAATGGCTCGATGTCTAGCTGGCAGCTGTTATCAAGCAGAGTGCCCCAGGTGTTGGTCCTGGGGCCGGTTTTGTTCAATATCTTCATTAATGATCTGGATGATGGGATGGATTGCACCCTCAGCAAGTTCGCGGATGACACTAAGCTGAGGGGAGAGGTAGCTATGCTGGAGGGTAGGGATAGGGTCCAGAGTGACCTAGATAAATTGGAGGATTGGGCTAAACGAAATCTGATGAGGTAGGACAAGTGCAAAGTCCTGCACTTAGGATGGAAGACTCCCATGCACTGCTATAGGCTGGGGACCAACTGGCTAAGTGGCAGTTCTGCAGAAAAGGACCTGGGGATTACAGTGGACGAGAAGCTGGATATAAGTCAGCAGTGTGCCCTTGTTGCCAAGAAGACTAATGACATATTGGGCTGCATTACTAGGAGTGCTGCCAGCAGATCGAAGGAAGTGATTATTCCCCTCTATTCGGCACTGGTGAGGCCACATCTGGATATTGGATCCAGTTTTGGGGTCCCCACTACACAAAGGATGTGGAGAGGCTGAGGGAACTGGGCTTATTTAGTCTGCAGAAGAGAAGAGGAAGAGGGAGATTTGATAGCAGCTTTCAACTAACTGAAGGGGGGTTCCAAAGGGGATGGAGCTAGGCTGTTCTCAGTAATGGCAGATAATAGAACAAGGAGAAATGGTCTCAAGTTACAGTGTGGGAGGTCTAGGTTGGATATTTGGAAAAACTATTTCACAAGGAGGGTGGTGAAGCTCTGGAATGGGTTACCTAGGGAGGTGGTGGAATCACCATCCTTAGAGGTTTTTAAGGCCTGGCTTCATAAAGCCCTGGCTGGGATGATTTAGTTGGGGTTGGTCTTGCTTTGAACAGGGGGTTGGACTAGATGGCCTCCTAAGGTCTCCTCCAACCCTAATCTTCTATGATTCTATTATAAGAATTCTCCCATCAACCTACTTCTTCCATCAACTTTTTGGGGAGGTGGATTACCTATGCTGTTGAGAGAACCCCTCCTATTGGCACAGGTGTGCTGCGGTAGTGTTTTAAGTGTAGGCAAGCCCTAACCGTTGCTGTATTCTAACTGAAAGAAAAGGACAAGATTAATTCTGACTCTTACAAATGATTTAATACATTTCAGATTGCAGGCACCATTTGTGTCTGAGAGAGGAACCACTTTATGCACAGCCATACAGTGGATTTTACCTCATTATCAAGCCCCTGGTGCTGTCAAGTTCCCTGAAACGCTACTGACCAGTCCAGTGATTAAAAAGGGGTGCCCAATTCAGAATGGGGGAAGGGGCACATGCAAGAGGGGAATACATCATGATTTATTTGAAAATTGATTTAAAGCCAACTACAAAACAATAAATAAAACAAAATAAACATCAAATAAAACCCAAGCACCAGACATGAAAACAAAAACAAAAAATACAGCCTGTTTGGCCTTAAATCTATAGCAGCAGCACATAAAATAAAAGGTGAGTCTATAAAAGGCAGCACATTTGTCTGCTGCACTTTCTTGTAAAACCTCAACATCTGTGAATTTCATAACAGATTTAACAACTTGACTGCAATGTATCAGCTAAATCAAGTCTAGTTGCCTTATTATGCAAATACAATATGAAAGTCTCTGTTCCTTTAATGCTAGTGTACTTAAAACCTGGCACATCAAACAGATTGCAAAACTTCCCTCACTCAATGTATAAGTGGGGAAAGTCACAAGTTATGAAGGGGAATTCCTTACTGCTACTGGTTCTGAGACAAAGTTTATTAGCTCATTATAAAGCATTCTGCAATAATTTGGCTTTTTTTTGCTCAGCAGATTAAGGTTCTGCCTTAAAAATATTTGCCATAAGGGTACAAAACTGAATCCAGTCATAAGTACCCTTCCATGTGACCACTCTATATATGATTCCAACGCCAATGCACAGACCGTGCGGAGTACATGAGCCTTCTAAATTAGTCCTGTTGCCGTCAATGTGAAGCATTACTGCATTTCAGCCTGGTGGCAATTTTTGTCTCAATGCCTAACACTGTGAGAAGGTCTGTGGAAAGTAGAGAGTCTTCCATTGAAAGCCAATAGGAGAGTCTCAAATTCTTGAAACTGCCCACCAATATTCCCAGGACTACTCCATCGTTGTCAGCAGATAGCTCTGCATTTCCAAACATGCAGCTGAAAGCAAATTAATTCATTAAAAGGTGAAATAATGCAAGCATTACTCAGGAGGACAAGGAAACAGAGTGGGCCTCCAGCAGATAAATATGTTATATGGCCAAAGGCAAAGCCCCAACCTTCCTCAAACTGCTCCTAGGAACCTCAGTTAACATAACAAATGACAAGAGGCATGACTGAGCTGCCTCAACAGCTACCCTCTGCAATTCCAGGAAACATGGGAAATGCCCACATTGTCCTAATAGAAGATCCTTGATCTCTGTTCCAGAAAACAAAAGGATAAAAATAAAAAACAAAATGTATGATTCCTGCCCCTGGTAGAAAATCCCTTCCCAACATCAAATTTGGTCATCAGTTTCACCTTGTGCAAAAATCACTATATATAGCAAGTGGGGCAAAAGTAATGGGCAAACTCTTTTTTAACCATTTGCTTTAGTCAGATCTGAAGTGCTTGACATGTCTCTGTTCATGAAAATGCTAATTTCACTATCTTATTTTTTGCAAATTCAGTTTTCAAAATCCAGTTTCAACTTGACATTTTGTGTTTTCAAAATGTCATTCCAAATTACTGACTTTGGCAATTTTAGCTTGTGGAGACAATTCAGGCGGGATAAAGCAACAGAAAATCAGTCTCTCTCTCTGACTCTACACAGATCAGGTCAGAGGGCATATTTATTGTCATTATGACACGGTAGCAGAATCCCACCATGCACCCAAAGCAACAAGTTGGGTGACAAAAGCATAGCACTGTGAGAAATTTCTTTTAAGGCCCCATGATATGGGTCTAATAATAACCTGAAAAATCAATCTATTGCTAATAAAACTTTTTCCTATAAACTCTATTATTCATCACTGTACAAAGACAGCATTCAATACAGAAATGGTTTGTAGTGTGTGGCTGCCCTGTGGAATATTGAATGTAGTGGCAAAAGTTACTGAGTTGCTTTTGAATAGCTAGACCAATATTTTCAAACTTCAGTGTCTGACATTAGTGTTTTAAGTCCATATTTAAGCATATACTGGGGTTGAGCTTCAGAGGTGCTGTTGTGCATCCACAACTGCTATGGAAGTTTGAAAATGTTGTCTTGTCTATTTAATTTGCAATTAAAATTGTATGTTAAGTAGCGGGGAGAAATAACAGTTAAAGCCAGGGTTTCATTCATCTGGAATACTATTTTCTCTTTTTAAAAAGGAAAATTATTAATTTGTTTCTAGAAATGTTACAGTCCTAACATAAACAGAGGGTCCTGTGGCACCTTTAAGACTAACAGAAATATTGTGAGCATAAGCTTTCGTGGGTAAGAACCTCACTTCTTCAGATGCTTGCCCACGAAAGCTTATGCTCCCAATACTTCTGTTAGTCTTAAAGGTGCCACAGGACCCTCTGTTGCTTTTTACAGATTCAGACTAACACGGCTACCCCTCTGATACCTGAGTCCTAACATAGGAATTCTAATGTTTGGACCTTGAGAATGCCACAAATTATTAAATTGTTTTTCAGGGTTTTGAAGGGAAAAAAGGTAACATTTATTAAGATTAATACTGGAACATGGAGAACAATCTCTATTCTACAATAGGGTTTTTTGGTATTGTTTTTAAGTGTGTAGTTTTTGAAAATGGGAGTCTAGAAATATGCATGGTAAGTACAAACCCTTTGGGGTATTTTGTTTTTCTTCTTTTAAAAAAATCTACTTGGAATAGCATTAATTACAGTTACAGGATTATTTGATTTAAACCTAGCAGTGCAAATGATCTTAATTCCATGAAGCCACTGCAAACAACCAGCCTACAGATTGGATCAAAAACAGCTAAGATTTTTTTTTAATCCTATAAATATAAGCTTTCTCAAAGCTGCCTGAGATGAAAAATATTAATATATCTTATTTTAATCAGATTGTTTTTCCAATGGTATTTTAGATTGTTCAACACTTTTAAAAAAGCTCCTTTTTTGTGACCGATTTTGGCAATTTGTCTTATTTATTGTAGACAAACATGGAGAGGCAGATCCTCAGCTGGTGTAAATTGTCACAGTGCCACCAGTTGAGGATTTTCTCTTAGAGTTCAGTTTGGAAAGTCCAATGTTCGGAAGTTGGTGGGGTATAGCTTTGATATTTTTAACACTCAGAAAATGAGCAACACTAATTTGTTAATAGCTAAGTAACAAACAAAGGCTAAGCTCTCAATTAGTACATAAAGGCCAAGGGGAAGAAACAGACATGGCAACAAATATGTTCACATTGTTTCTTTTTCTCTCCCCCTCCCCTTTTTTTTTAAAAAAAAGGATCCTGTAAAGATTTTTCCTGGTTATAGCCTAAGCCCAAACTGTGTGCACATCTCTTATTTGTAAAAGTTCATATATTTATCTAGACATACATTTTCAGTCCCAATCTCTTTCATGTCTAAGTAGTGTATGGAAAAGAAAGGTCGTATTTTCAGTTATGTTGTGTCTAATTCAAAAATTAAAAAATAATGCTATGGACTAGTCTCAGGCAAAAGAATTAAAACAAGCCCTGGGTGAACTTGACTTGCATGTAACTGCTGCCATCTTAATAAGGTGAGAGCAGCTTTTGAATCCCAGGCAGATTCAGAAGCTGCAGCCCAGTCCCCACCATATGGAGACAGCCTGGAAACTGTCAAGTTCACTTAGCAAATTTTATCTTTGGGGAGTCAGTCAGGCAAGCTAGATCAGAATAAACAGAATGCTGTTGAGATCTGGAGGCTAATACTGGTACAGCCTGGACTACTGAACCAAAAAAATCAGTTTTAAATAAACATGTGCTTGACTAGAAAAATTAGCAATAATTAGAGCTGGATGGGCATAGGAACAACTATATCTGAATTTTATTGGGCTCTGGAAAATTCTACAGTGTCAATGGGTTTGAGAATTGGCCTCACCTGATCTTTCCCTTCCTTCTTCCTTTAACATAAAATGTGGTTTTATTATTCTATAATCTATAAATGGGCAACGGTCAGATTATTTTGAAATATTCATGTATTCAGCATACATAATAATTATACAACCCATTTTTGTCATTGTGGGAACAACACAGGATGGTAACAGTGAATAAGTTTATGTTCACATAATTTACATGCAAGTCAAAGCTTCTTCTTCATGCTCTGATAGAAGGAGAAAAGTCTGGGCCGCCAAACCTATAAAATTCCGTATTGATGGATGAGGGTAAGGTGGTCTTTGTTGAGCTTTGGGTAAGAGCCAGAATCTTAAATGTAATCTTCTGCACATGCTTTTGCTGATATTCAGCATAAAAATAACATAAGCCTTACCAATTTTTGTTAGTTGGTTTGAACCAGACCCAATTCTGTCAATTCACTTCTAGAAAGCAGGACAATAAATGAACAGTAGTTTTAAAAAGCCTCATATTCCTTATTCATTATATTAGCATTTCTCTAACTGTAGTCTGTGGACAACTGGTGCGCTGTGGAACACTTGCTGGTTCTGGGCCACAAAAAGCTGGCTGGCCACATGGTGCTGGCTCTTGATGTTCGCAGCTGCAAAATCAAAAAGTGTGTGTGAAAAGAAAAACAAACAAAGAAAAAGGGACTTTACTTGTGTTACTTTTCTATATCAAGAGTTACGGTGTTTGCCACATGACAATGAATGAGCGGAGAAGTGGACTGTGTGATGCTGAATGGAAAGAGAGGTGTCCAAACACCCTAAATTGTGGACCATACTATGAAAAGAATTTTTAGAACCCCTGTATTATGTAAAATAGATAAGGATTATTTTGTGTTTTAAAGGGGGGGAGGGCAGCTTTAGTGAGAACACATTTCCAAGCATTGGAGCTCAGTTGCATCTCACCTTCCGTTGAAATGGTCAAGTCCTACCTAGTCATTTGCTAGTACTGTTAGCTGAGCTAACCACAGTATTTTTTTTTAATTCCCTAAAATCTTGAGGTAAATAATGGCATCTATGTTACACAGTCTTGCTACAGAATATCACTACTCATTAATAAGCCTGCCCTTTTTCTTCCAGGAGCTTCTAACTGCTCTTGTGAACGCTTTGGATGATAAATACTATTGCAAACCCTCCCCCCAAAGCCTAAGCCTGCTAAAGAATGTAGACGCTGAGGATGCAGAAGTTCAAGTCAGATAGTCGTAGTGCATTCTGAGAAGTGTTGTCATAAAACAGAGAAGACTTTTCCCTAATGGCCTTTAGGACCATCTGAAACAAGTAGACTGGTGTGGTGGGTCTAGTCCTAATTAGTGGGAGCCTCCCGTGGGGAGATCAATCCAAATTTGTCTCACTCTAGACATAGGTGCCAACTCTGTGGGTGCTCCGGGGCTAGAGCACCCTAGAACAAAAAATAGTGAGTGCTCAGCACTCACCGATCAGCTGCTCAGCAGCAAGCAGGAGGCGCTTGAAGAAGGGGATGCAGCGGGATGGGAAGAGATGGGGTGGGCAGGGGTGAGGTTTTGGGGGCAGAGTGGGGGTGGGAAGAGGTTGAGTGGGGTCTTGGGGTGGAGCAGGGGTGCAGCATCCTCCCAGAAAGAAGAATGTCGGCACCTGTGATTCTGGAACAGAAAGTAACGCTCTTATTACATTTAAGAAGAAGAATTCATGTTTAGATGGCTCATTTTAGAACTGGTCAGGAAATTCCAAATGTTTCAAAATGTAAAAGATATATTCAGCAACATTTTCACAATTGTTTTCCTACCAGCTCCAGTTTAGCATGGCTTGGGTTGTGAACTGTAGTGCACTATAATACAGTTTGCCGGATGTTTGAGGTACTTTAACAACACGTCAACAATCTGTAATAGTGGGCAGATTCAAGAACTGAAATTATTTAAGTTATCGGCTGTAGTGATTACTAGATCACAGGGAAACATTCATGAGCTCTTTCTCAAACAAACCATAAATACTATGCATCATGAGGCAAGTTCATTCAAACTGGCATAGCAAGTGTAATTTACACCTTCCTACACCCCACACATGTTTCACTTCTAGGGAGGTGGGAGGGAAGGCAGAGGTAATGTCACCTGTGCTCCACTGCAATTTTGCACAAGTGGGTTGCCGAATCAGCACATGCCCTAGATGGACTACTCCTGCTGATTCCTACTGGATCTACCATCAGTCCCTGCCATGATCTGGACTGCTCAATCCAAGCTGAAATTTAAGAATATCCTGTGTGTTCTTTAGTCAACCTGTGAGCTAGTGTCAGAGAAAACTACAGGGTTTGTCTGTGTCCTGCAGCCTGACAAAGAATCATTTTTATATTTACTACAAATTAGTCCTCTATCTTCCCTAATGTGATAGCCTCTTTACAACAATTTTTCACTGAAGCAACTGCCCCGTGGCCGACTTACTGTACCTCTCAGCCAATAAAAGTCCATGGACTTAGCCTTAGATTAGCTAACAGTTAACACGTGAGTCAAAGAATTTGGTATTTATTGTTAGAGTTTTATGACAACTCATGTTTATAATGAAAGCAAAAGCACCACAGGTTACATAACAATGCACGCCACATGCATTTGTGTAAATTAATTCTAATTGAGTATGCCAATAAACTAAAAATAAAACAACGTAATTTCTAATTATGGGAGTTTGGTTTGCTTTAATTTTGCTTTCTTCAGAAACATCCAGTGCTGGACATTGTTGGAGTCAGTATAATAGACCTGATGATTTGTCATGCCAAATTGTATATTCCTAATTCATACCTTTAAAAACATATCTTCAATACTATTCAAAAGAAAATAAATAACATCTTTAATTCTAAAATCTTCCACTTTTTAGATGATGACATTGCTGATAACCGCATATATATATATTTTACCCTCAGTAATCTGAGTTTTGTTTTTCTTTTTAAAATATTTCTGAAATGTTTGAATGAAAAAGAATCTTGGGATTTTAACATATATTGGTTAAAACAAAATAAATTAATTTCTCTTAAAAATAAAAATCCTCCCCTATCATAGTTAGGCAATGATATTCACTGAAAATAATGAATTAAAAAGGATTAAAACTATAAATAGCAACATGCAACATCTTAAAGGATGATTGTTTGAAAAAGGAAAAGTTGATCTCTCTTACATTTTTTGGCCATAATGCCATAAAAACGTGCAGAATCTTCCAGGAGCACTAGCAATATTTTATCCTAACTTCAATAGATAAGAAGTACAATAGTTAAAAACAATCTTTGATCCAAGAGTTATGCTGTTTGTCCTGCATGTAGAGAAAGGGGGAGAGGGAAATCATAAACAGCTTTTGCAGAGTCTCCACTGATCATGTCATGAAAAGTGTTATGAAGTGTGTGTCTGAAAACCGTGACCAGGCATAATGATTAAAGTAGTATCAAAACGGGTATGTAGTGAGCACAATTTTTCTACAGATGTACCATGCATAATCTATTGAGCACCAAACACAGAGCTGTTCACATCTGCTTGTTCAACAGTTCTGAGATATATTTGATGCTCAACTTGTTGAAGTGGGCAGGTAATCACTGGCAGTTTGGACAGTCACTGTTCATAAATAGCCACCTCCTTTCGTATTAACCGAATAGCATGATTTTGATGACACTACTCATTACTTAGTGTAGACAAGAGCATTGCCTTGTGGATAGAAAAGGGAATGGAATTGGGACTCTATGCTCTGTGCAAATCACTTAACCTCTCTATACCGCAGTCTATCTCATCTTTAATATGGATATTAAGTACTGTAAAAGGGTTAATGTTAAGCTTAGTTAATGTCTGTAAATTGCTTTCGGATCTACCAATGGAAAAGGTAGTATTATTTTGAGAAGAAATTCTTCTAAAATCAGAGAATTAACTGATTACAACAGTCATGTGTTTGTTACCATTGATATACAATAGGCTAAGACATCCAGTTGGACTGTGAGCTTTTTCTATGAATATTTTAATTTTTCACTGAATGTCTGATTGGTAATTCCAGGAACTAACTTCAATTTGTTCACGTCAGATAATACGAAATAGTACAGGTTCTGTGAGGTTACCAATATCTGCTCATTTACTGTAGCTTAATCATTGACCTGAAATAGATAAAAGTTGGAGGGATCTGAGGTGATTGATTGGCCTTATAAACAATAGGTCTCATTAAATCAAAACCGTTTACTTTAAAAACCCCACCAAGACATATGCTCTAAGGAGACTATGTGATTTTTATCATTCTGACCTTTGACCCATCTCTTCCTTGTACTACCTCCTCCTATTGTTCAGGTCTAATTTAGGCCCTGATTCTTTTAGTTTAATGAACATGTAGTTAAGGATGTGCCTAATTCACTGCTCATTCAGGGCCTTAGAGTGCAAGTTCTTCTGGGCAGAGAATGTGCTTTATTTGTTCTGTGTGATACTATGCATTGTTATGACACTATATAAATAATAATATAAATAGGAGCTCAGCTGCCACTATCAAACAGATGGTATTAAAGCCAAGACAGACTATGTAAAAACATATCTGAGACCACTGTGTGCAAAGATCAGTATTGCAATTTGGCTATTATGCCAAATACTGGGCAGAGATTTCCTACTATCAGAGACCAACCTCTGCTTCTTGTCCAAAAAAGGCACTGGTATGGCTCCACCGCACAGAGGGAGGGCAGAATTTCAACAGATCAAACACACCCTCACGCACCGGCTCTGCAGGAGCTCCACAAGTATCACTGGCCTTCCAGCGTGGGTGGCAGAGGGAGGAGGCTCTGATGCTAGATGGATTCACTGGACATTAGGTGGATTTAGTTGGGGATTGGTCCTGCTATGAGCAGGGGGTTGGACTAGATGACCTCCTGAGGTCCCTTCCAACCTTGATACTCTATGATTCTATGACATGCATTGCCCCAAACAGAGTACCGGGTCAGCAGCCATTGGGGCTACATTAGTACCTCAGAGTGCTACCGACATTATTCCATAGGCAAATCAGGAATGACAACTTCCTTGGATCCCAGGGATTCTCTTTATGCCAAGCTAAGCTACTGAGTGGAAATGGGAAAGGATTTGGCCCACAGACAGCTAACTGATCAAGTCACTTTCCCATTGTAGGGTCAAAGCCTAGCAAAAGGCAAGTTCAAGTGAAGCACTAAGACATGCTGCCCAATCTTCTAATGTATTTTTTTTAAAGGAAGCATATCATACACTCATTAGAAACTAGTGTATTACATGTCTCTTAATGTAATATTTATAAATTAACTCTGATAGTTGTTTCTGGATTACCATAAGAGATAAAAGGTAAAACAGACTGATAGATGCTAGAATCATGTTAATAAATTGATATAAAACATATTAAATTAGTAATTTGTCATTTAAAGATATCTACAAACCAATTGAAAAATAATGAGCAGTGAGAGCTATTTTTAATGAATCTTGCAAATAACTAGAGTTTAATCATAATATGTTTCAAAGTGAGTTAATAGTTTTAATTATATTGTCATGTAAGACTTTATCCTTTTGATAAGTTCCAGAATACATCTTCTATGGGGTATTCATAATGGTTAACGTCAGGATACACAAGATGGAAAATTTTCATTCTCTTTCTCCCTTAGCAGCACCTTTGATGGGATCTGTCAAGCATTGTTGCTGCATATGCTTAATCCTAGGGATTTCAGATACAGCTTGTTACCTTCTTGCCAGTTCAACACAGTTTTGTGATGTGTTCTATTTATAAGGTTGAGATAAACTGAGTCTGCTTGAAGAAGCTAAAAAGCTAACAAGCTAAAATGATTTTTTTCTCACTTAGACTGAATTTTTATTGAGCCAGTTCACACGTTTACACTTTTGCAATAACCTGTGGGTCTAAATAAAAGAACTATACACAGTGTGATAGGAAGTTTAGCACACAATGTTGTCTTTGCAGATACGGTCAAATGTGATGAATGAGTAACATTCCTGTACACTTGACCTGGAACTAAGACAAATGTTTTACTAATGCTAAACAATTTCACACTAAAGGAGCTGATGGCTAAGGGAAATGGAAACGAAATATAGAACATTTCCTCATTAAGGCTTCTGGTTCAGAGGCAGCCCAGGTCAGCAGTGTCTGGAACTGATGCTACTTGAGGGTGGCCTTTGTGAAATTACTTGATGCTCATAGTCCAGTTCTATTTAAAGGACAGTTATTTTTTACATCACAAAAACAACATCACAGTCAGCCCTCTTGTTGACAGTCTCAGGAGAGGGGCTAGGAAATGATTTGACATAGACACTTATCTCTATTAGTTTCCATAGGCATTTCATCAGCAAGGGAGAGAGAGATCAGAATTAGGAGGCAGGACTAGAGTCAACTGGGAGATGGAAAAGCAGTGGCTTGGAGATACAGTATACCAAGGGAAAAGGTAGCAAGAGATTGGAAAGCTTAGAGAGCTTGGGGAAGGGAATCCATGGATTGCAGGAAAGGACAGTGGGAAAGGGAGGAAGAGCAGGGGGTCCAAGGGTCGAACAAGTTTGCTATGGTAACAAGTGTTCCAAAATTTAAGTTTTCATTTCAAAACAAAAAATGAAGTATCTAGCTCTTACGGCTCCCACGCTAAAAATACAAATAGCACTGGGGCAAGGATATCTGCCTGACTCTACAGGCAGCTTGAAAGGAGAGGGAAGTGTGAATTGCACCATTACATTTGGGCCCCAATTCAGGACATCGCAGAAGCACACACTGAACTTTAAGCCTGTGCGTAAGTAACCTTGAAGTCAATGGACATATGAAGATCTACTGTCAATGGAGTCTTGTGTTGGTATCTAATATGGAAAGAGCTTGGTTTGTGAGTGGAGTCTGGAAGAGTACTACTACTACATTTTTGTTTGTCTGGTGACAATAAAAGCATGAGTTCATGTCACTTTTTTGTGTGTGCATCTGCTTCAAGTTGAATTTTCCTCCTGAAAGAAGTGCACATACAAATAGCGCTAATGAAGATTTTCTGCTTAAAAAAAAAAGTTAGACCCATTCTGAAAAATTCTGATTTAAAAAAAAAAAAAAAAAAACTTATTTTTAAGCTAATTTCATTGTTTTTTTTTTTAAGTCATGGGCCAGGCAAATCCAGTGTACTGCTCCCTACCTCATTCCCTTTCATGGGCATTAAATCTTTCTTTTCCCAAAAAACCAACAATGAAGTGTGAATCTAATTTTCCAAGGATCAGACAGTCCAACACAGTCAAACAGAGTTATTTCTTATTCTGAATGAAAGACTAATGCAAATACCTGCCCTGAATGCCACAGTAAGTTACATATTTTAAAAAGAACATTGTCGTAGCATTTCTTTAGTATTTTATTGCAGTAATTATCTGTCTGATTGAAGATGCTTCCAGCTGGGTTTAGTAGTAGTATATAATATATGGTATAAAGGTATCCTTTCGCTTCTACAATTTTCTGCAAAAAGCCTACTAGAAGAGCTCATTTATAGGAAGAATTCAGATACAGCATTTCTATTTCAGATTTTCACTTTGTAGTTTTTGGTTTTACATGTTTTTTTCTACTTTAATTGGCTGCTGTATGCCCATCGGGTATTTCTGATCATTTATAGGAACAGTGCAATGTAGAAGGAAGAAAATCTCTTCAAGGACCATTATACTCTCTTTTTTTTTCCTGGACATTTACATGTCTGTGTGCTCAGAGGAGTCTGTATTCTACTTGCTTCAAAATCAGCTAATATCTATTTTTAATCAGCTAAATTTCTTCATGATAATGATAATCTTGACAAGAATGTAGTTTCTTCTGTTGAACGATCCTTAGGTAAAAGTTTCTAAATGATAACGTTATGTGTCACATTCAGAATGAATGACAATGGCAATAAAGAAACTAATTACAAGGTAGGGGTTAAATGCTATCAGAAATAACTTCAGGGAAAGGAGACATCCAGTTTGGTTACTGATATTTACACTAAAACAGAGGTTCTCAAGCTGTGGTCCACGAGCTCCATTTAGGTGGTCCTTCCAAGGTGGGTGCCTGGGCGGCTACACACAAGAGAATGAAGGGCCACCCACCTAATCAGTGGAGCCGCGCAAGTGTGGCTCCACTAATTAGGTGCCTGGACCCTGGAGAAGACACGCATGTAAGGTGAGATGGTGGCTTTGGGTGGAATAGGGCTCTGGCTGCCAGGGAGAGAGAGCCCTCCTTCCCAGCCCCAGCTCTGTGGCTGCTGTGGAAGCGGGGGAGACCCCCCTCCCTCCGAGCCCCAGATCAGGGGCTGCTGCAGCAGGGGAGAGAGGGCACATCCATCACATTAGAAAGGTAGGAAGACTGATATTAAAATATGAGTTGTGTGCTTTCATTTGTAGAACAAAAAAGTTATTTATAAGTTGTTTTTTTTAATATAGCGCTTTTATCCAAAGTGCTTTACAATTGTTAGCTAACAGTACAGACAACATTTGGAAAGATCATTAAGTGGTCCGCCAAGACCCTCAGCAATTTTCAAGTGGTCCATGAAAAAAAAAAAGTTTGAGAACCACTGCTCTAAAACACAGATTTGATACACTTTTGAGGTATGTTTTGAAAATTAGAATTGAATAGAACTTCCATCATGAAACTTGACATCATATAAAACTCATCATTTTTTTCAGTTTTACTTCACTTTCAAATACCCAACACAAATTTGAATGACACACTGATGTGACCAAAGCTCTCAAGCAAGCCCGCACACATTTATTTTACAACAAAATCTTGCAAAAATTTCAAGAGTGGAATGTTTCTATTGCAAAATGAGGCAAAACTCTGTTCTTTTGAGTGTATTTTGCTTTGCTATTTTAAGACTGTCCTAACAACTCACCTCAATCAAAACCAAACTTTGTGTGACTCCCTTCAAAGTGAAACTGACTAGGTTTCATGCAACTCTACGTGTAAATTAGCAGTGGGCTCGTATACACAGATTATACACATTACCACTTCTGTTTGACCTAACTATACCTTAATAATAATTCAAACGAACAAACAAACCTTTTATCAGGCAAAACTAGAGAAGCACAGACATTTTACTATATTAACTGAAATTTTTGGATCAGAAAACATTTAGTTCAGCAGATTCTTTATGGTAGGGCTCAATTAACAATGGTATCCAGATTACCTTCTATGATCATGTACCCTGAGTGATATAATTTACATTCTTTGTATCCTTGTATCTGTGTCTAAATTGAAATAGAAGGGAAAGCTTATCTTTCTGGAATACTAGAACATCCATACTAAAATGTCTGCGATAGCATGCTATGTTTCACCTCACCACTATACAATAATCATAAATAATAAATACTTTGCACACAAATTTCATTAGATCTCAAAGAACTTCGAAACCATACATTAATTTTTCAAGATGCTTTTGACACAACTTTAAAACATATGTCATTGGAACTGCTTAAATGAGTTCACCTTGGAACTGCTTAAATGAGTTCGCCTTTGCCATTGTACCCACATAAAGCCAATGCACTATAATGGAGATATACGGCAACTTTGCTGAGGCTACTGACACAAAGCAAATATTTTAGGAGGCTCTACTGGTAGGCTGTCTTATACCTATTACACAGAAGAGGAATCTGAAGCATAGAAAGATTTCACAACAACACTAAGCTCACACGGCAAGATATAGGCAGATGCAGCAATAGAAACCAGGAGCAAGGTCCTGACTTGCACTCACTAGTCTACACTTCATTGCGTTGGCCCTCATGTCTTATTTTATTCTAGAACATAGCATTTGAATCCTCATGTAATTCAATTGTATAAGTTCTCTCGCTATTAAAGGTCTTATCTAGGGAAGTGAAATGCTTTCAATTCCTTTCCCCCCCCCCAAGTAAATAGGTTAATTTGTGGAATCATATAGGAAATTTATTTGAAACTTCCTTAGTTTATATAACTCTTTGGGTTGCTTTAGTATGAAATCCAGGATGGGAAGAAAGCAAGCTGTGTTTTGGCAGTCAGTGAGTTCTGTCATCCAAAGGATTTTTTTTGTCCAATGGAAAGATACCCCCATCAATACGGGTGGTTAGCGTCCCTTGTGAAATGCTAGCCACTGTTACAAAGCACATGCACGTTTCAACAGTGGTGTGGTGCTGGCTTAAGTTTAATGTAGGATAGAGAGGATCCTCATATTAAAATATTACACAACAGTAAGACAATCAATAATGTAGATATGCTTTAAGGCAAAGGAAAAGGAAACTCCTCATTGGCGACTACTACTCTATATAGCTCCTGCAGGTTTTTGTTAAACCTGTTATGAAACTGACACTTGACCAACTCCTAAGAGGCACTTCAGGGATGTGAGCTATTCAGACTTGAATAAAATGATTTCTTCTATCGAGTACAATAAAAAAAACAACAACAACAAAAAAACCCTAACACATTTAATTTAAAAAGAGATACAGGGGGAAATGTAATATTGAATTTTAAACTATGTTGAACAGTTATAAGAATCTTAAATGTCTATAATTTTAAAATCTATGTATTTGGACTTTTATTAAGTTTACAGAGTGTTTAGAGAGAGGCATGTTCAAGAGATAGGGGGTAGGAAATAAAGAACTACAGAGTTCTAATTTTGTCTCTGACATTGACTCCCTGCAAATTGCTTAACCTTTCCTTGACGAAAGGAGGATTATGCTGGTTACTTACCTCCTTACCATGTGTGTTGTCAGGATTAATATTTATGATGTGATCTGAAGATTAAAATATTGCTAATTTAACTATTATTCCTAGTTTATATGTCCATAAAGGTTCCTCACACACCTCAGACAGACTACTCTTCCCGCCCCCATCTCCCTCCCGGGGGAATAGTCTTGTCTTCCATTCATCAGGCCTGGCGCTTCTTCCTATATGGTGCATCTCAGCCAACATCAGCAGGCACCAATTTATCAGCCCTAGATTCTGCACTCTATATTCAAACCTATTCTGACCATAGGTACAGAGCCCAAGGACCCTGCCTTAATCCATCCTGGAGAGGCCAGCTATCATCTAATACAGTGCAGGAAGGTGCTTGATAAGCATTTCCATACACCTCCACCCTGAACTTCATCTCCCCTGCAAATTTGGTCTTGAGCCTCTTGAACAACGATAACCAGCTGTGTCAAATTTTGTTGTGGTTTTGTGATGAGGATCAAAATCCTCTAGGGACTATAATCTCATAAATAAACTCATCTTCCCCTGGATCAAAGCCAGGAGCTACATCTAGCAATTCAGAGTTGAAAGGCTAGTTCAGCCTGTCAACTAGCCCCTGACTTCTGTGAGTTTACAAAACTACATTTATTTTTAACATGCTCATACTCTACGTATATGTCCCCTTTTACCTTCATTTGGATTCTACCATACAAGACAAGCTTTTGCCATGAACATTACAAACATAAAAGAATCCAATAACATTACATGGTTCTCTAGGTATAATAGACATCAGATAAATATGAAAAGGTTTCAACAAAAGTGATGGACCCTCATGGGGAAATTTGCCACACATGTTCTTTTTTCCAGAAGGTCCTTCAACCCCTCATTCGACCTCCTTGCAGGGGATAAAGCAAACTGACAGGGACAAGAACAGAAGCCTGAACACCAGCATGCTGCAGCAGTGTTTAACTATTTTTCAATTAAATAAGCTTTGATCATTTTCTAGGAAAAGAAGCTATGACCTGTCCTTTAAAGAGATCATTTACTCCTTTGATCTAATATTACACTCATTTAAACTGAACCTTTTGGTGTCACTCTGTCTTATTTAATATTTAGTTATAGAATGTTGTAAAGTAGGTAAAATTAGTGACACTCCCAAAATGTTAAATACTTTATATTGGCAGCTATATTCATGTAGTGACTGTAAAATAAGTCTTTCAGACATAATGTGGACTTTGCACAGGTACATAGCAAGTATTCTATGTTAAAGGTAGGTATTATTTTACCTATAATCATGATTTTTGAAAGGCTACAAAATATTATGGGCTGAATTGTAGCTTTATGTCATGGAAGCCTGAAGTAGGACATGGGACAGGACTGCACAGCCCCAGCAAGAACTGCCAAAGGCATGGTACCTTAGGCTGACACAATGCCTCCTGTAGCACAAGATGGGAAGGGCTTTTGCAGGGTGCAGTATATGCTCTCTCCTCGTTTCCCCTAAGGATGGCTTACTCTGCTCCAAACTAGTGTCACTTATAGGAGCCCAAAGGTCTACCTTTTTACCCTGACACATTGTAATGAATCAAGGGTGGGAGAGAAACTCCCTGCAACCTCTCTCTCTTCCTTCCCCTTGCATACCTGTGTCAGGCCAAGCACAAATTAAATGTGAAGAGAGCTTCTTCTGACATATTTTCTACTCAGGTACCTATATAAAAGGTCACAAGCAGGGGAAGCTTATGACCATCTATTGGGCTAATGAGACTGTTGTAAAAAGGCCACCACCCATTTAGTAGGGGATAATGGGAGGATAACCAATTTTTTTGTATGCAGAAATTTACTTCTATCATTAGACTGAGATTGGTGCAAATTACGTTTGCCATAAAAATATTTTATTCAGAACTTTTTAATGTGTGTGAGGGTCTCCTGAATTCTTCTTCTTTAGACAACCACAAACATTTCTCAGTCACAGGATGTTCCAAATAAACATTGCCTTTATCTTATTTTTAGGCTAATCGAGCAATATGAAATATAGACTGAGAACACTGGAGACTGAAAGCCTCCATCTATCTGCTGAACAGGTATAGCCCAAGAAGTGGAAATGGAACCTTCTCGTTACTGTCCTAACAATATGCTCATGGCCTGGAGGAGCCATGTGTAGAGGGACACTTCAGAATACAAGTATTCTCAGCCATTGGCCTCTCTGATGAAACTAAGAAATGATCAACTACCAACATACTTCTCATAGGTCAGTGAATGCCTACCTGGATAGTAACAACTTTGCGTCTTTATGGATCTGGGACAAATTCAGTCAAAGTTATTGTATATCTTCCTGTACACAGTATACCTAAAAGAATCAGATAAAACTTTAAACAGGGTTTGGAGCAAATGAAAATAAAAATAGTGTTCAATAATATCAACTATATCTACAGTAATAACGTAGCTCTTAGAAATGAATATGAAATAAGGCATGAAACTATCATTTTTTGCAACTATGTAGAATTGTATAATTGTGTATTCTACCCTATAGATGGCCATTAATGTAATGTTTCAAAGACTTCAATTTATTTTAGAGATTGGATCTACCTGCAATATTTAGATATGAATCCATACTGTCCCAAAACTCAGGAGTATTTAGATTTTTCCTATTATAGAGTGAAGGGCAGATGCTAAATTCAGCTCTAAACTTTTCCTAAATGTATTGCTGTTGGGGATATGGGATTTTGATCTGAGTCCATCTGTAGCCTAAAGAAGGCAAAACAGTCTCTACAGAAAGCAGCATGTTCTTATCCTTGTTAGAAATGGTTCTAGTTCATGACATTTAGACCTAGATGTTAATTTCCTCAAAGTTAAGTAAGGAGGGTAGTTTCATCTTTGGGTCTCTCTCCAAGTATTTTATTAAGGAGTAATGATAATATGATACCGTCAAAACGTAGTCGCCCATTCTTCATTCACACAAATTAACCTCACAGTTCTCAGCCTGTATTTATTTCTGGTTATCCCAAACAGATATTGATGGTTCCCATAGGATACACAATGGACTATAGCTAGTTCTCCCTTCCTTCCTCCCCCCACAGTATGTTAGGGCTGCCATCTGGAAACAAAAGACATTTAGAATTCTTGTAGATCGTTTTGCATATTTTCCCATGTTGCTCCCAACATCTGTCCTCAGGGGGCATCTGAACAGGTGACAGTAATTGTTTTTTCCCCACTTTGCCTCCATGACTCCCTATGTGGAGAGACAGTAACATTTTTCAGCATATAAAAGATCACCTTATAAATTTACATTCAGCTCTTGTGGAATCAGCTTCTCTATGCATTCATTTGGATCTGCCTCTTTGCTCCCAGCAGGGATTCCCTGTAGTCTAACTTCCTGCATTTGATTTTCTAACAGCTCCATAGCACGCAAGACCTTTATGCATATGTATTTACTATTATACAATATAAGACTTTTACCCATGTGCCTGTACCTCTGCGGTTTCAACTCTATTCTTCACTGTACAAACTTGGCCAGTTAAAATTGTTAATTGTGTAACCACACTTTCCCATCTATTTTTAAGCTAAAGACATAGAAGATATGAGCTTATCCATTTCTGCATTTACTGGGTTGCAGAGGCTTGATGATAACCTTTCTTTTGGGATTGAGGGGCATCTATACCATGGCCATGGCGGCAGGAAAGCCCATGGTAAAGAAGATTTGTTTCTTTTCTTCATTTTAAGTTTTAGGCCTACTGGAAATGCAAGAATTGTCAGAGTAACACCTAGGAGCTCATGGAATGCAGCAAAAGATCTCGCTAATCACTGTTGAGTGAAGAGCAGCCTAAAATGTGAGAGTTTCCCTATCTTAAGGCCTGCTTCCCTTCAGAGTGTGAATGGGGAAAAATGCAAAATATATGTAAACCAAATACAAATTTCATTTTGAACTTTCTAATTGGTCCAAAAGTGTGAATTTCTGATGAGATATTTATTCTCCTACAAACTGTCCTGCAGTCAGACAAGCTGAAAGTGCGAGGCTGACAAGCTCACCACCATGGAGTAGTCTGAAGCCAAACTAAGAGAAAGAGTAAAAAAGGCAACCAAGCAGCAAAGGATAGACTACAGTGGCAAAATGGATTTACAAATCTTTTGGTAATAATCCAAATTAAAAGATGAAGAGGAAATTAAAATTTCCATGATGTATGATTGTTTTCTTCTATTGAGCAATAAAATAAAATTTTCCAAAATGCATAATAAATGCTTTTCTCCCAAGATTTGTGGGTTTATTCGTTAATAGATTTCTAATTCAGCTATACTTTTCACTCCAGTTAGGTAATTATAATCAAAGGTAATTAGAGGAGAATGGCTAAATCCTGATGCTGTAAACAAATTGTGAGTGGCCATTCCAGCAAACCTCAAAACAGGAGAAAGAGGAACACCAAGTGGCTCCGTCATATGTGAATAGCTCAGTTCTTATATTCTGTCTGAAAAGCAGCTGACTGCACATTGAATATCACAACTTGGATAAGTTAGTTAATATCTGGAAAATGTTTTAAAGCTTTAAAGCGGTATTTAAGTGGTAAATATTTCTATAATTATACCTTCTAATGTAAATTACCAGGAGAGATGATACTTTTCCTTAAAAGGAACAAAACCAAGATTAATAAATTTTGACTTTGATCCCATGATTGCCACCTTGTGATGCCTGGAAACAAATCAAGGCAGATCTTGTAAAGGGAGCTACTATGTGTAGAAACTAACTTTACAAGATGATAGGTGATGTGTATCTGTACATTGGAAGGCTGAAGTATTACCCCTCCATTTTGAAAGCAGTGGATTTAGTTGTTAATGTAAGCAGGAGTCATGTGACTAATTCACTGCACAGCACTTTGAAAATTTACAGGCAAGAGTTTAAAAACAAGAGCACTATAACACTGGGGGCAAAGAGGGAAATCATTAAAGCAAGAGAGTCATATATTCCAATTTTTTCCTTAAATTTTAAAATCAATCTCAAAATTACAGCATGGAGGGAAATTAACATCTTGCTACATAAACAGGATAAAGTACTTGAGGCACTTAGCCTCTTGGCAAATTATGGTTGGGAATTTTTAGACGAATGACTTGTGTCTATGTTTGCAGCTTTTCAGCAGAATGCTGCAGTAGAGTGCTCAGTGTTTACTCTGGAATTAATCTAGGTTCATAAAACTAGTAATACATCAATACAACAGATGTACTTGAGTGATTATACATTAAAAGGTGATTCACTTTAGTATGAAAACTTAGTAACCACTCTTAAGTTGATTTTCATCTTTTTCACAATCTGTATCCCATCAGCAAAAATTACACAATTATTGTTAAGGGAGTAGTAGCCCCTAATTTCAAGATCTTTATAATGCAACTAACTATACTTAATAAAAACCCCTACACTGATAATTATTAGCGTATGACAATATTTTCCAAACTCTTGGCACAACTCTAACCATTTATCAGAGTAAGATCTTGGGTGTATCTGCTGCTCCTATTCAACTCTATGTTTAGAACTGCACAACTTGTGTTATTCTCATGATTACAAGACTGGAATTTGGAAAAGACCAAGATCCACTGTAGAGTGTAGGACATTCAGCTGAATGATGATGCACTGGGTCATGCAAAGATTCCTCATTAAAGGAAAACTATGATGTAAACCAGTTAAAGAGTTAAAGGATTTAAATCCGCTGGTCATTCTGCATTTAAGCCACATTCATTGTTATCTACATGTCATCTCTACTGCATTTGCAACTTCTTAGTTATTTATAAATAGATTATGAATTTAGATCGGGGTAGGCAACCTATGGCATGCGTGGCGAAGGCGGAACACAAGCTGATTTTCAGTGGCACTCATACTGCCCGGGTCCTGGCCACCGGTCTGGGGGGGCTCTGCATTTTAATTTAATTTTAAATGACGCTTTTTAAACATTTTAAAAACCTTATTTACTTTACTACAACAATAGTTTAGTTATATATTATAGACTTATAGAAAGAGACCTTCTAAAAACATTAAAATGTATGACTGGCACGCAAACCCTTAAATTAGAGTGAATAAATGAAGACTCGGCACACCACTTCTGAAAAGTTGCCGACCCCTGATTTAGATGATTTAGTTTGGGTTTTTTTACATTGGGGTAAAGTAACTTTCTGAGGCACATGTCTGAGTTCTCTCTGCTCCCACATCTAACCCAGTTAAGGTTGTTTTAGAGGAGTTGCTGTCGTTAGCTACATATTCAATACCAGAAGTACCATTTTTAAATGGTGCTTTTGTTTTATCTTTGCTGACCTCTGTGATGGCCTCCATTGTGAAACCTTTCCAATGGCAGAGTCTGAAGCCAACAGAACTCAATGTACCAGACAGTGAGAGATGCAATGTACAGCTCTTGCAAGATTCTGAATGTCCACTAAAGGCTGTTAAAGCCACTCTGCATCTTGAAGGCTCTGTCCTTTAATCATCACCTGCCATAGCCAACATAGCCCCTGACTGCATCTTTACATCATCCTTGAGCTCAGAGGCCTGTCATGAATGATGGTTTCCAAAGCTACAGCACATAACCCTATGGCTAAATTATCTTGTCTATTTTCCCTTTCGAACAATCATAGGTTGACATTCTTATGGGTTTCATTTTTTAGCTAGTGAATTAAAAATGGCTCTAATGAGGCAAATCTACAATAGATTATGAGCCAAATGGAGGTTTTGCAAACTATTATGCTGTTTTAACTAAATCAAATATAGTATTTGAAGCAAGACTTTCTTTCATGGTAAAAACAGAATACACCTAAATCCTAATGCAAATCTGTTCATTTAAAAATTATATACATTTGTATTAAATTGCAAAGCTACATTGTTACCCTAAGTATAATATTACTAAAATGCCTTTACACAGCCAGCTGGAAATCCTGACATTTCATCCATATTGTTATTTATATACATATTTACGGCAGCCACCTGCTTGTAACTTGGCTCATACCATAAAGCAGTACAGTTCCCCTGTTTCATTATACTTTGACATTTCACTATAACTACATAGCTGGCCATTTCTCAGTTTCCAATTGCTCTGCAGCCGCTCTTGAATTATATTGCCTTGGTAATAGAATAAAGATCTTTCTCCGTGGTAGTACTAGCCTCTTTTTTTCATACCCAGATGGTACAAATCGCTGCTGGCACATGTAACAATTATAGCACAGCTTCTGCTGCTTAAATGAACCCCCATAAACCCCACAGAGTTAGATTAGATTAGGGAATTGGGAGGTGAGCAGGAGGTCTGGCCAGTGGTCTCAGCTGAAGCAGATAAGTATTTGGTACTGACTGTATATTGCTGTGATGGAATATACAGCACATTTCTAGAGGTTTGTTCAGGGATCCAGTTTCTGAAAATGAGGAAGTAGAAAAGAACACAAACTAATGACGTGAATAAGACTAATTTCACAATTGTAATCACAGCAGTCTGGAGTATTTTACCTACAATAGTTTTTATATTATATATTTAATATATTGGTTAGTATTTGAAATAAAAATATTCCACAATATTCCACTATTCAAAGAATACTGTTAGAATTGGAACCACTTTTAGACAAAACTATTTCACTGTTGGACAGTTCAGATCAAATATTCAAAGTTTTCCCACATTCCTGTTCCCACTCAAACAATTCAGTGAACCAATAACTCTTTGATGGCCTCTGTCCATTATGAAAGAGATTGGTGGCCTCTGTTCAGTCCCTAATGGACAGTGTCCACGCCATGAAAAACACATTCTAATTAGCTCTCTTTGGAGCAGAAAGGCCAATAACTGAATATAGTGAGAATGAATTACCTAAAGGTGGCTCCCTGAAAACAGAATGAGATGGATTGACAGAGATGGAGGGAAGCTTCTGGGGTGCCACACCTACTCACTAATAAACAAATTTTTAGCGTTGTCAATCTAACACCCTGTCACAAGCCATTTTAAAACCATGTCAGAAACTAGCACAGGCTAAATAGCCTGACTTTCCAGGCATTTACACCAGAGTAAATCAGGCATGATTCCACTGAAGTCAATATAGTATAAAATCAATATAAGTGAGAAGAGTCTCCAGCTCACAATTTATTTATGTACATTTATTTATAATGAACTAATCAGGCACTCAGCACTTGTAAAGCACTACAAATATACAAAGCTAAGAATCAAAATCCATAAAAGAAGGATTAACTCATCTATAATAATATTTATGTCACTCATTCTATTTACTCAACCTAACAGTTGCCTTCTCTATCAAAGCATCCTACGTTCCTCAGACTCAACCCAACCCCAAGTAGGAAAACAGAGGAAGACTTGTTGTGTGCCCAGAAATGTTAATAAATCAGGACTCACTGGAGCAAGGCAGCAATTTTCAGAACCAATGGTCCCCCATGAACAGAGTTTCACCACTAGCCCCCTTCCTTTTTAAAATGGGTCTCTTAGCTTGAATATCCCTGATGATTGCAGCTTCCTATGACATCTCATAAGGAGAGAGGTGGCTTATTACAAAGCCAAGACCAAATCTATTTGAGGCGTTACAGGTCAAGATGAATGCCTAAAATTCCATCTGCAAACTAACTGGAAGACAACAAGCCTGGAGTGAAATCCCATTTAATAAGAAGGCTGCATCATTCTGCACTACACCATACTGCTTCATACTGGACAGCCATACTGGATCAGACCAAAGGTCCATCTAACCCAGTATCCTATCTTCTGACAATGGCCAATGCCAGGTGCCACAGAGGGAATGACCAGAACAGGTAATCATCAAGTTATCTATCCCCTGTCGCCCATTCCCACCTTTTGGAATGGTCTCAAACTGTAGTCCGATGTCCTGTAAAGAGTCCTGCACTAGTCTAGTCTCATGGTAGTGAGAACCACATCTTGCAGGGAAAAAGGCGAATTAGGAAATGATTACCCACTTCTCTCCAAGCAAAGAGGAAAAAAAACCACCAAAACCACACAGTTTCCCCAGCAGCCAGGAGAATGTAACATGACCTCTGGACTGTAAATCTCACTCTTATCCAAGTTGAGAATCAGCAAGCTAGCTCTCCTCCAAGACCTGGTCTCAGTCGGACAACAAAAGCCAGATTTCTAAAAGACCACAGGTCCCAAAAATAAATGGCTATGCTTTCAAAGGTGCTCAGCACCCAATGTATTGAGGTCTTTTGAAAATGTGGCCACTTATTTTGGGGCCCAAATCTAGCCCTAAGTAAGTTACTCCCCTATGTTAATGAAGTCAAAGAAGTTAAGAGACAAACCTGGGCATCTTTCACATATGGAGGACAACATAACCCACATCTTCTCACTAACACTTTTTACAGCAACAGTTTCATATCCACATTGAGAAGGGATGAAGGGGAGGACCTCTGCAGCATTCTGCATCAGAAGCCCCAGTGGCAAATAACCAATTGCCTAAATCTAGCCTCTGGGATCTTTCAGAAAGAAAGGAATAGAGCCACTCAAGGAGCATAGGACCATAATTGTATCACCGAAACCAACAATATTGAAAGCAGTTGCAAGGTCTAATGGAATCACAACAAAATCTTGATCTAATTTCTCACCAATACAACTAGACTGCAGATATTGCCAGCGTTTCCTTGTCACATCCGCATCAACAATTATTGCCTAAAAGGAGAGGTCTAAAATAAGGGATTTTTCCTGAAGCAAGCCTACCAACTAATACCTTAAGGGCAGTTGGCACTATGCCATTATAGTGGGCTGTGTTGATGACAGGCCTTCTCTGCTGGCCTCATCAGCCAGAAAGGACATGGATACAGTTCACAGGCTGAAGCCTGAAGCTCCCCCAACACTTTAAGAAACTCAGGTAATAACACTAACTGAAATTTGAGCGGGGAAGACCTAACAATAACTGTGCACAGCCTGCGGCCTTTCTGAGCTAGCTTAAATCCAGCTAGCACAGTGAACAATAGCAATCAAGATAGAGAAACACAGACTTCTGTGCATGTAGTATAAGCCCAGCCCAGACTCGCTTTACATACTTGGCTCAATAACCCTCTCTGAAGCCTGCACTGTGCTATCTTCACTGCCACTATTACCTGAATTAGCTGGATCTGAGCTTGCTCAGGTAGGCTAGCCCATGAACCGTGTTTGCTGTGCAGACATACCCTTAATACTACTTTGCACCAGAAACCAATCTACCAGGGAGATAGTGAGCTAACTCTAAATCTGAATAATTTGTTTTCTGAATGAATGGTAAGAGATGTCTCAAAGTGGACTCGTGCTGACCATTTCCAAAGTTTGGTTTTGGGGTGGGTGTGGGTGGGTGTGTGTGTGTGTGTGTGTGTGTGTGTGTGTGTGTGTGTGTGTGAGAGAGAGAGAGAGAGAGAGAGAGAGAGAGAGAGAAATTCATAGGAAAGATAGTAGCTTGGCTTAATATTTAGCTGAAAGAAAAAAAATACAGAAGCTGCAGGTGGAAAAGGGTAAAAATAGGTTAAAGTAACACAGTGTTCAGAATGACTGAGAATGAATAGTGGGAGAAAATCCAATAAGAATATAAGAACGGCCATACTGGGTCAGACCAAAGGTCCATCTCATCGAGTATCCTGTCTTCTGACAGTGGCCAATTCCAGGTGCCACAAATGGAATGAACTGAACAGGTAATCATCATGTGATCCATTCCCTGTCGCCCAATCCCACCTTCTGGCAAAGAGAGGCTAGGGACACCATCCGTGCCGATCCTGGCTAATAGCCATTGATGGACCTATCCCCCATGAACATATCTAGTTCTTTTTTGAACCCTGTTACATGTATGTGTATAAATATAAATAAATAAATAATTTAACAATATGAAGTGTTAAATGTGACCTAATATAATATAGGGAAATACCCTTTTAGCATGTCTGTCACATGCCCTACAACAGAGTGGTGTTAGGAAAAGGTATAACCTATTCATTAAAAATGCAGGGAACAGACCAAAAATGAAATGCTGCAACTCTTCGAACATATTTTATGATCCACTGCTCACTGGAATTCTGATAAGTATTGTTGAAGGCATTCTTTGGAATTCTGCAAAGACATAACATTACTTTGTGAATATTTGGAAGTAATAATTTAAAATTCTGAATCAGATGTTCATCATCTTGCTTGATTTATGGACCTGCCACTATTTTTGATGCCATATCAAATGTCTTAAGAAGTTCAGTTTACGAGCCTCTTCATCTGTCACAAGCTTGTCCTAATTATGCAGAGTCTTTGCAAACATTATGATTCATGCTTTCATTTTCTCTAGTGCCATATTATATTTTAGACTATCAAACTCCAACATTAGAGCACTACAAATACACAGAAAACTGCTGTCTGTGTCTTTGGACATACATAAACACCGCCCATCACCCATGATAAGCCATACAACCAACCTTTTATGCAGCTTTTTAAAATTTTGCTAAAGGTATTTTCCTTTTGCTAATTACTTTATAAATAGAGATCAAGAATCAGAACAAAGAAAGATGAAAGGAAGAACGAGACAGAGGGAGACGAGAGGAAAGAGGAAAAAATAGCATGCATGCTAGAAAAATAAGTCTGGGGGGAAAGAGAAGTAGCAGCAAGAAATGAGACACCAAAATATAAAGTTTTAGGAAAGGAAAAAAAGAAGAAAGATCAGACAGAATAGAGACACTGAGGGCTAAATGCTGCTCTCAATTACTACCAGTGTAAATCTAGATTGAATCCATTGGCTTCAAAGGAGTTACTCAGATTTACATGCATGTAACATAGCAGAATTTGCCCCCACAAATTATTTTTAAAGATATCTATATTATAAAACTAATAGGAAAATGTTAAATTTAAAAACAATTAAAAGTAGTTCAAAGAATAGGGTAGTGGGAGGCCTCATGAAAAAAAACCCTAATCTTGCTCCCACTAAAGTCAATGGCAAAATTCTAATGGACTAAAGAGGGTTCAAATTGGGCCTGTTTTGAAGTTCATCTAAGGCCAAAAAATATCATAGACCCTTCCACTGCTCATCCCAATGAGATTTTCATATGCGTTATTCAGTTCTGTGCATAATCTGATTCTGGCTTGTATTCATTTATGTCTCCAGTTGACAAAGGTGTTTCTGTTATATATGGCATTCATTTGGCAATCTGAATGTAAAGCTGTTGTGAACAACATACCCAACCTACATATTCAATGGGAACAATAATTAATGTTGAACTTTTAGAGGTAATCCTATCGTTAACTATTCTGATATGTATCTACGAAAAGCACTTTATAATTTACTTTATAGTATATTTTCTACCTTGGGCTTTTATTTTATTTAATGATTTTGACTGAAATCGCAGGAGATAAGGATTCAAACTGCACTTCAGTGACTCCTAAAAACCACAACTAAGAAGTTCCTTGGTCTAATGGTACTATTTCCTTGTCCAAGAAAATTAATTATGTGTTTCTTACTTTCTCTTTACACCAATATACATAACACTAGAAACAGAAGTAACAGAGTGGTGGCTGAAAGTTGATGGATTTCAGTCTTTCAATTCTAAGCCAAATTTTCAGGCCATAGCCTGACTTTCAAGGATGTGAAATCCTATAGAAGCTGCTCAGGTAGTCAAGGCCGATTAAATGTGTTACCTGATTAATGTGAGTGTGTTTGTATGTGCGAGAGAGAGGAGAGCACTTTGCTGTATGCAATGAAGGCTGCTGAACATGCATTTTCTGTAACCTTCTAAGTCACCAAGAAAATTGCATCTTGGCGGATGAGTCAAATCTAAGAAATATTTTTGTTGACAGCTTTTCATATTAAAAAAAGATAGATATAGGAAATTGCATAAAGAATCTCTCCTATTGAATGATAAAAAACAGAAATGTCTAGAAAACTATTGATGTAAAAATTCCATCACACCTTTGCACATCAAAAATCACTAATAAAACACATATACAAATACATGTAATTAAAAATAAAAATAAACCTTGCAATAGAAATAT
The DNA here is from genome assembly GCF_013100865.1 of Trachemys scripta elegans. Classification (NCBI taxonomy): domain Eukaryota; kingdom Metazoa; phylum Chordata; order Testudines; family Emydidae; genus Trachemys; species Trachemys scripta. The sequence continues at coordinate 27,309,419 of NC_048307.1, forward strand.
TAGTAACATAATAAGAGCATTGAATGGTAACTGCTTGCTGTAATTAAAAGATATTCTGCAAAGCAAATGCAAAATGATCCGCATTAAACCTTACAGACAATAGCTGAACCTGGCCTGTTTCTGCAAAGGGCCATACCACGTTACAGGTTGCAACATCTATTAACCAATTTCATAACGTCTTATAATTAAAAAATCATGATATATTGTGCTACATTGTCCCTGTTTCTGACAAAGCAAATGCTTCCATGATGTGTATGCTACCTTATTTATTCAAGTTTGTCAGTACAACATGCATGTGCCATATCCCTCTATTAGCAATCAGGTCTTACAATCCCTATTGACAAGATGGACAACAATCCGGACTTGTAAAAGATTCATGACACAACTTTCCACTCTCTATTGCTTGCTTTCTCATAAAACCAGTGCAAATCCTATCAAAAATTTAGCAGAACCCCTGCCTCATCTGTTTAGGCCTGAAGCTAGTTGCAGGGACAACTCATTAGGGACAAGCTCATTAAAACCAGCCCTGGAGCAAAAGCAGTTTGTGAGTCTCCTCATTTTTATTCACTTTCACCTAGCCATTCGAGTTTCTTGTGTTTCCCAGATGCAGAGCTTCTAATGATTTTGTACAATAAGCAAGGCTGTTTTCAAACTTACGATAGACCCAGGGTCCTAACAAATGCAGCTCCTTACATCTGCCAAAGCTAATATAGTTTTGTTAGTTTGTAAGGCTTGTAATACTTTCTGTAGGGTATCATGTACCTTGATAGATGCTATTCTTTTTTATTTGATTAACCAAATAGCATTTATGCATAGCGACTATCAAAGCCATGACAAAATCCAATGGGAAGTACGTATGTTCAGATTTCAAGCTGATATCCAGATGCTTGTACCTGGAACCTCATGTGCTGGAGCATATATGGCATAAAATTTCCAGCATTTATTTGAGAACCCTTCCATACCTGAGCATAAGAAAATGAAATAAATATTTCCTTCCTCCTTATGTTTTATACCCCAGTAAATGCTGAAACACAGGGGTGGTTTTGGATGTGCTGTGTTTCTTTGCTGTCACTGTAGTACTTAAAAGTACTATAATTCTCTCCTCCCTTTGTGCCATTCAGATCTATCAAGGAAACCTGCCAATAATTTCTAACTTGGTGCCTAAGGGTAAGCACATAAATAAGTAGCCTGATTTTCAGAAGTTCGATGTTCCTACAGCGTCTTTTGACTTTTACCTCGGGGGAATGGTAGGTGCTCGTACCTCTGAAATTCAGGCCACTTTTATTTAGGTGCTAACTTTACGCACTTACATTTGAAAATCAAAGTGAAATTCATTGGTGATATAGAAAGTCATTCATACTACTAAAGCTCAGTGAGGAGGCTGTGCCCAGGGAGGTGCTGGCAGAGTGACTGTGTAGGGTTCCTTGCTCCTTCCACAGTAGGGTCTTAGTGCTGGCCCTGAAAAGGTCAGCATATAAAAATAAGGCTGAAGACATTTACCACAGGATCTATGATTACATGGATCTAGTGGCTCAGAAAACATGTAAAGTCAGAGTAGGCTAGTGAGGGATTGTCGTAGAATCCCAGGGCCTGCTTGCGGTTTGGGTGTGGTGAATTCCATCACTCAGTCCTCATGGAGATCCATATACAAAGCCCGGCTATTCACGCTTTGTGTTTGGGTTAGTTTCACTCTTATGTACTTCATTTTCACATGTATTATGCAACAATATATTAAGGCTAGATCCTATCCAACCTAGATGTGGAGTGCCCTGTGTATATTAAGTTCAAGGGTAACAAGTAATGGTCTGAACAGGAAGTGCATGGGAATATAATCCTGCATTTATAACATGTGGTCATAAGAACATAAGAACAGCCATACTGGGTCAGATCAAAGGTCCATCTAGTCCAGTATCCTGTCTGCCAGCAGTGACCAATGCTAGGTGCTTCAGAGGGAATGAACAGAACAGGTAATCATCAAGTGATCCAGCTTCTGTTGCCCATTCCCAGTTTCTGGCAAACAGAGGCTAGGGACACCATCCCCGCCCACCCTGGCCAATAGCCATTGATGGCCCTATCCTCCATGAACTTACCTAGTTATTTATCAAATTACTCCCTATCTAGAAGCCGTAGTAAGGTCAACGAGGGGAATTATTAGCTAAGCACCTAATTTGCAGCCTGAGGATTTTATTTAAATCCAAGTCTCTGTAACCAACAATTCTTCTCCCACACTTTGCTTCTTTTTTATCCTGGCTCTTGAGAGTAAGGCAGCAGGTCCACATGGATGTGTGGCTCGCTTCTATTCAAAGTATAGCACTACACCTTGAATTGCACACAAATGATGTTGGACTCTGTCACTGCTCATACTTATGCTGGAGCATAACACCCTTGTATGCCCTCCTGCATGTTATGCAAAGAATTGTGGGATCAAGGCACTTTTCAAAATCTAAATTAATAACCCAACAGACAGTAATGGATATTTTGCATCCTTTACTGCCCACTGTGTACATATGCATCACTTGAGGACTTTTAAAAAAATATTCAATTGCCCTAAAAAAGTAAAATAGTTTTGAAGATTGTTGTTTAAAAGATGGAGTTTACTCACCTAACTATATCAGCAAAAACTATGAAGTCTGTGATATAAATTTTCTAATACACAGATTGTTGCCCTGAAATATGTTGCATAGTTTCCACCAACAACAATGTTGCCACACAGTTTAACTCAACAAGCATGACTCACGTCAAGCATTATAGGAAATCAAGGATATTCGTCTTTCTTCATGCACAGATGACTGTCAAGGCAGGTGGTTTATGATACAACTGAAACTGATGACAATACAAAGTCTAGGCAAGATCAACAGTCTTCACATGCAAAACTCTTATTCTTACTCTAATGGGAATTTGTCCAATTTAGGTGTTGGAGAATTAGGCTCTAGTGTCACCAGAACAAAATTCTTTTGGGGTACTGAGTTGAAAAAAAATGTTACCATACACAAACCATTTTCTAATTAAACAATGTGGCTATTTTAATTCTATCTGCTACTTTACAGAATAGCTGAAGGCTAAAGTAGTTTGCACTGTAAACCAAATATTTGAGTTCTGGGTATTCTGAATGATAAAAAAGTATTTCAGATTGAAAAAAAAACATGTAAACAAAAATTAAAAACCACCAAGAAGTGTATTAAAGCCACTAGATAATATTTTTCCATTTCTAAAACACACGAATGGACATATCTGCTTTTCTATCAATTTCTCTTGTATCCATCAAAAGAAAGGACTCCAAGGCTGAGAAGCTATGTGCCCAGTGAATTTTTGAGCAGAGATGAAAACTTCAGAAAACAGGGATTTATAAAGAAAACGACAACATAAACATTAACACTGCGAATAGCAATGTTAAAATTGTTTTTTCTTAAATCCAATTAAATCTTATCATAAGAGAAGCTTAACAACAAAAGAACTGAAATTGAAATGCTTTAAAATTAAAATATGGCTAAGTACACTTTTAATGATGCCAGCGTTTTATTTTTATACAGACATTTGAAAGCCGCATTTAAGCCTTTTCTCTAAACCCTTTCAAAGGCACGGGAGATATAATTCAGCTGCTACACTTACATACAAAGTAAAGGCTAAGAGAATTAGAATACAACTAACTACCACATCAATGTAACTTTTCCAGATTATTTCTTCTTAAAATTAGAAAAGAAATTTAATCTTGCAGCTTTCAAGTCAATTATAAAATATAAACATATTTGACTCCAAATATTTTGAAAGGCTATTAATGCATCACAATCTTCAATAACTGTGAGAAAAAACAAAAATCAATGACCGGTAGCTTCATTACCCTAACAAGCAAAATCACGCCCCTTTTTGTCATCATGACTGTTTTAGCAATATAATATTGATACAACTCAAAGAGGTAAACCAGCACAAACTATCTTACATGTAACTAGCTCGGTTTTGTGAACTTGCTCCAGTACACCAACATACATATGAATATCATGCATTTTTTTCCTAAGACCTTGTAAATGCACCAAGGCAATTCAATGAGAATATAATGTTGGCCCTATAAACCAAACTGCAATGACTTCATTACTGACACAACCTCCCCTTATTAAAGATTCCTCAAACAAACAGGTGCTTCACACTGGGTCTACTTCTAAAATTGCTTTCTCTTTATTCCCAGGGATCCATCAGGAGCTGAAGGCGAATTCATGCAGTATAGATCAGTCAGGCATTGACAGCACATCACACTTTGACAAGCTGCTTGGCTCTGTTTAAAGTCTAAGTTAGGCCTTGGCCCATCAAGGCCATGGCTATTGAATTATTGACAGCTTCACACTGTGGTGCAAAGGGAAAGAGTGCTATAGCCTCAGTTCAATAAAGATGAAATGGAAACCCTCTCTGAAGCTTACTTTAGCACGTTAAAGGAGTTTTAATGGGCTGGTTTAAAATTCAGTAAGAGAATACATTAGACTGATTATATTTTCAATTGCTAACCACAGACACACAAAAAGTTTGGGATTCTGCGGAGATTATAAATGAGAGGAAAACTGTGTCAATGAGAATTTGATCTAATTGCTTCAAAGTTAGCTAATGTCTCAAACCATTCTCAGAATCATCCAGTTTTATACAATGGATAATTTTTCACAACTCTATTCTATGACATCATATGCATCCAAGGATTTTAACACTGATGTAGACACTAGTGATGCAAAAACACAGGCTAGTTATTACATCAGTTACTTTCTGCAAAAATGCTCTTAAATACACAAGCTAATGAAATGGCCAATCAGCATTTCCAGTAAATCAACTGCATGGGTTTGTGTCTCCTCCCCTTGCTATCCATCTGAAGAGGAGTAGGTGGCGATGAGTAAATTGGCTGTACAATATCTGTACTCTATCAGAACCACTTTGGAGAGCAGATAGCCACTATTTCATAGCTGGCTGATTAGTATTAACAATTCTGATTTTCTTCCATAATCTCTTTTCTTCTTCAAATTTATACCTGCCAAGATTTACTTGTATTTTAATAGCTGATGTCAGACATGCAACATGCAGAAAGTCCCATCTCAGGACTATAATTTTAAATACAATGAGACTCACATCAACTGTCGCATTGACATGCAGAAAATTATTCCACGTGGACTTCTAAAGTGCATCCTAAAAGCTTCAGAGAATGAGTACATTTTTAAAAGAATTTAAATTGATGATCATGGCTTTTTTAAGCAATTTGTCTAATGTGACCCTATACTCATTTCTCCAACATCACTTCCAATGTGCTGCCTCCTGTCAAATCAACAAAAAGAGCCTAACAGCACATCTAAATTTGTGTTCATTTGCCTACTGCAGGATTATCTTTGCCACGTCAAGCATTATAAGTAAATCAAAGATGCTTCTCAGGGGCTGTAAGAGTAGGACTAATCTCCAGACAAATATTTAGAAGGCAGCTTAGCCTGCTCTGGCTTTAATCGTTTCCAACTGATTTGACTTATTCTAATTACAGCCTTTATGTTATAAAAGCCATTTTTATGTTGCTGAGGAGCAGTTTCATTGCAAATACATGAAATTTGCTGAGTTTCTGTTCCCATGCCGATTACGGAAATGGCACTCTCTAGCTTTCCTCTAATTAGAAAAACACACTGCACAGAGCATCAACAATTTTTAACATTAATAACATAGTAACAGTGTCCTTTTGTGTGTCTTTAAATAATTTCTCAAAATATGACACCACAAAGCCACCGCTTCTCACTTGAGTATCATATAAGGAGCAATTTTCACATTTTGCATATCACACTTATTCAGATACAGAACTCTATCTTTGAAGAACATGTTTGTAATTTAATCAAACACAATAAGATAATTAAACTCTAGGAGAGTTTATGATAAGGTGCATTTCATGCCCATGAACTTGGAAAATTCAAAAACTCGTATCACAAAGCAGATTAAATATATCCTTTGACAATCAGGCTGCACTGCTATTTGTTTCCTTTAGTGCTTACTTATTATACTATCATTTTCTATAATGAACAGAAGGCCCAGACAACACAATTTTAATTTGCATCAACTTGTAAATTTGTATGCAGATTAATGGAAATCAAAACGGTTTATCCTAACAACATGGACAACAGAGATGGAGATGAGGTGTCACAGAACAAGTAGCATACATCCCCTCCAATTTCAAAGAATAGTTAAATAAGCAACAAATGTAACTGCTTCAGTTCAATGGACAATACCATTTTTAAGATGGTCAAACTGATCAGTACAAAGGAAGTGTTAGTATAATGCAAATCATGCATGCAGTAACATTTGTGCCATGGAACTACGGTGCACATCTGTAAAATAACACAGCTCGCTTCCATTTTTAGAGCAAATAGAATCAAGGCTAATATGACAAGGGCAATACAGATGAAAAAGGTTATAGCACTAACAAGGTGGTACACCTCTTAGAAGCAGAAGAGAATATTGCAGACTCAATCTAGAACCTGTAAAGCTGCAAGTGTGATAGAAGTTGGAAATGTGTGTTAAAACTCTTTTCTATGTTTTCAATTATATTATTGCACAGAATTATCCACTGAATAGGCACAAGGTATATCTGCTAGTACTCTATGGGGTATACTATGAACTATGGGAAAAGAGGAGGTGCTCCATGCAGCATGGCTCCTGGAGACACTGGGACTAAAGCATGGCCTCTAGGAGATCCAGCAAACACAGGAGAGACAGAGTCTAATATACCTTCTTAAAGGGACCAGCATACAGTTGCTTTTCATGTGGCCAGATTCTAGGGGTGAGAGAGTGGGAATGGGTGGGAGGCAAGCCCAAAGCCCTGTACTTGCTCCATTTACCCCATTGGAAAGACTAGAATCATTATCACATTAGAATCCTTGGTAGTGAAGAGACAGGGGAGGCAGCTTCCACCTGATTTAATGTGTGATCTGCCTGAAAGGACCCTTATTGGAGAGCCAAGATATAAATGGTCATGCCTTTCATCTCACACTCAGTCTGCTCCCTCTCTCTATGGCGTGCCCATTCCCCACTTCAGCCCCAGGACCAGGGTTTCCTGAGGAAGTGGTGAAGGTGGCTCTATTCCTGGCATAGGGGCCCTTCTGCATGGGATATTTTCTTAGGGACTTATGCCTGCCCTGTGGTCCCCTTGCACCAGTATAACTAGCATAAAGAGATAGTGGGATAATGATGCATAGGGCCACTGCAAATGAAAGGCCCAAGGCAGCCAGCCCTGTGAAGAGGTTCCTTGTGCCCTCTCTTGTGTGTGTGTGTCCACACACACACAAGGATAAGTACAATCTTGCCCTATGTATTTTTCACAGTTTTTGGACAACACCTATTCTGCTCAATTGCATCCTATTCACCACACTTGACTTCTTTCTATACAACAGAAGTAGAACATTTTACAACTTACACATCACACTACTTTGAAAATAAGAATCCCTGATGACAAAGCTATTCCATGCTGGCTTTAATTAAATCCATTAACAAAAAAGCCCTCAGCATAGGTATTTGGAACACTATACAAATATACTGGTTCCAGTGTGATTTAATACTCATGGGTTAGTGAAATTGTAACATCAAAAAGATAGCTCTCGTAGTAGGAAGGAACATGTATTTCTACACACACACACACACACGCGCACGCACACACACAGAATTATACAGATGTATTTATACACATCTGTAGGGAACAGATGCACATGTAAATTTAAATTTTTTAATTTAATTTAATGTTGATTCGTGGTTTGGAATAAAGATCTAGACCAAAAAAAAAAAAATGCTGAAAGGATGGTGAGAATCCACCAGAGGGGACAGTAACAATGTTGTATGCCCCAGTATTGGCTACATCTAAACTACAAGCGAGGGTTGTGACTCCCCTGCTCATGTACACATGCTTTCACTAGCTCTCATTGAGGTAGTGAGAGTATACATAACAGCGTGCCATCGTAGCACCATGTAGTGGCAGCAGAGGCACAGATTAGGTGTGCCATGTGCAAACCTTCCTGAAACCGGTGGATCGTTCTCAGCACAGCTAAACCATGCCTATGTTGTTTCCACCCATGCTACTTAGGCTACCCAGCTATTTATACTAACTAGCTTGATGAGAGCTAGTGAGAGTATGTGTACATGAGCAGGGGAATCACACCCCTAGCTCTTAGTGTAGACACAGCCATTGGGGGGCTCACCAGCACTTTGACTAAGAGGTTCATAATTTGAGGGTATTTTTAGGCCACTGATTGCTCCTAGGTTAGCACTGGTGATAAAAAAAAGACCCATCTCTCAGCTGCACTAGAAATTGCACCGTTTGTCTCAGAATTGCACTTTGTCACTCCTTTGGGACCTCCTGTGTGCTCCACATGGGTCTAGTGTGAAGAATACTCAGAAGCTACAACTTGAGTATGCAGCTGCCCACTTGTTTTAAGATGTAATTCACTGGACATATATTGTATCAGATCTCCTAAGGCTGTGACGGCTGTTTTTTTTTTCCACGTGCAATTCATTTTGTTTTTGAACTATACATCCCCCACATGGTTTGGTTCACGTTACTTAAGAGGCCACTATTCTGCCCACCACAGCAGGAAAGGTCAGTCCTTCTGCCTACCCTAGATTTTAACATTTGAGCACTAGTGGATGACCTATTTCAGAGGAAGGTCAAACTCTAATTCATTTCTCTCAATTGTTGGTCAGAGCTGAAATGTGATGGCTGTGAGGACACGATGTAAGGTCCATCTGTTTTATTGCCTAAGGAGAGGTTAAAGGGGTAGTATACAGCATCATGGTAGTATACCAGAATGAACACTAAGCAACATATTATGCAGGCTGTTTTTTAAAAGAATGTTTGGAGACCAGAGACTATGTGATTAATTATTGTATACATTAATATTAATAATTTATTAATTATTCATACACATACACAGCCATATTCCCATCATTCAGCAATCTACTATAATGTCAAACTCCATCACTCAGCAAAAATTGAGTGAATGTGTATATGAAAGACCAAATTCCTCCTGATTTAACTTCAGTGGGGCTTGAACAGGTATAGCTAGGGGAGAATTTTGCAAAAGAATAACTTCCATATTTTCATAACTGCCAAATCCTTTAAAAACCTAAATGCTAAATATAAGTGCTCCTGGGGATCCATGTGCAGCTGTGTAAGTTTGATGTATGCAATAACATTGGTGCCAAATGGGAACACTAAGCAAACATGCTCAGATGTCCTAATGATAATGGGCTCATTGCACTGTACCATGTAAAGAAGCAGATAGGATAATGAGATCCACCAAAGACATTGCTGAAAATGGACATGGATTTACAGGATCATGCTGTAACATGTGCATTGCAACTAGGTGGACTGAGCAGGACAGCATGGCTTTCATAAAGTGCATAACATAGAGTGCATAAAAGGCAGCAGTAATTCCGAGTACTCACACTTCCATGTCCCCAAATAGTCTCGTGTTCTGTAGCACTATGTTTACAGATGGCACAGTCCCATTACTAATGGGAATGTCATTTTATGTGTTTTTATGAGAAATTACCGGCATCACCATGGTGCCATGCAGGCACTTTTGACCTATTCCCAGACCAGCACTTCACAAGTTGATTGGACCAACTTTATCGTGTGGAATGTTTGTCTGTTTGTTTCAATGTCAATCATTTATGATGGCATAAGTCATAAAGTAAAATTACTTCTAGTAGCTATCTATGTTGTTTCTTTCCTTATCATACGGTGAATCAGACGCTAAGTGTAATGTTACAACATCTGTCAAGCAGTAAGAAGATAAAAAAATGGGGGTGGTTGTCAATCAGAAAGGTAAATACGAGACCAAACAAGAATACCCAACGCCCTTCCTCTCCAGTTAAGGAATTTCCCCATGACAACAAATCCTAAAAATAGATGAGGATAAGGAGACTGGGATGAAAATGTAGTAAAAGGAGACTACAAGAAAGATAATTACTAGTAATTTCTGCCTTGTTGATTCTCTCTCTCCTTCCCGCATCCTACAATGAATCTAAGGCTGGGTCTACACTACCTGCCTGAATCGGCGGGTAGAAATCGACCTCTCAGGGATCGATTTATCGCGTCCCACAATCGATCCCCGAATCGACGCTCTTACTCCACCAGCGGAGGTGGGAGTAAGCGCCGTCGACGGGAAGCCGCAGAGGTCAATTTTGCCGCCGTCCCTACAGCGGGGTAAGTCGGCTGCGATACGTCGAATTCAGCTATGCTATTCGCGTAGCTGAATTTGCGTATCTTAAATCGACCCCCCCCCCCCCGTAGTGTAGATGTAGCCTAAG
>NC_048307.1:27319786-27332286 GCF_013100865.1 Trachemys scripta elegans
CTTAGGCTACATCTACACTACGGGGGGGGGGGGGTCGATTTAAGATACGCAAATTCAGCTACGCGAATAGCATAGCTGAATTCGACGTATCTTAAATCGACCCCCCCCCCCCCGTAGTGTAGATGTAGCCTAAGACTGATTGTAGATATAGCAAGTGGTACCAGCCTAAAAAGAGAAATTATCTGAAGTTGCTGCCTGGACAGACTGTGTCCAAAAGCAGTTTTTTCCCTCCATAAGGATAGATCTGATCATCAATGACACAGTCCTCTCTGCTTAAGAAATGGAGAGACCTCTGGTTGAACATTCTGTTATTATGCTTTGTGGGTTATGATGTGTTTTCTCATATATAAGTGAATTCAAACCCAAAACTATGTAGAAATTAGAACATAAAAATGGCCATACTGGATCAGACCAAAGGTCCATGAAGCCTAGTATCCTGTCCTCTGACAGTGGCCAATGGCAGGTGCCCCAAAGGGAATGAACAGAAAGGTTATCATCAAGTGATCCATGCCCTGTCACCCAATACCAGCTTCTGGCAAACCGAGGCTACGGACACCATTGTTAAATAGGACTGGGCCCAGTTCAGATCCCTGGGGGACACCACTATTTAACTCTCTCCATTCTGAAAACTGACCATTTATTCCTACCCTTTGTTTCCTATCTTTTAACCAGTTACCAATCCATGAGAGAACCTTCCCTCTTACCCCATGACTGCTTATTGATTGTAGCACAAGAATGAGGGGACAGTTAATGAAACTGCAAAGCAGCAAACTCAAAACTGATAAAAGGAAATACTTTTTCACTCAGCCTGGTAATCAGACAGTAGAACTCACTACCACAGGAAGTCACTGAGGCGAAGACCCTACTAACATGCAAAGAAAGATTGGACATTTGTATGGGTAACAAGAATATCTACAATTATAATTCTGAAAAAATCCTGTAAAGGATACAAATGTAATGTTTCAGGGGTTAAGTCACTCTCTGACCATTAGGGATTAAGATAAAACCTACATGAGAGACATGTTACCCCAAGACCCTGCTGTAGGGTTCTTTCACCTGTCCCTGAAGCTTCTCATGCTGGCTGCTGTCAGAGACAGGATGCTTGATTAGAAGAACCAGGGATATGATCCAGGATGGTAATTCTCCTGTTTCTATGTTAAAGTAGATCCAGAATTTTCCTCCAGGGCAGATTGGCTGAGCCTCTGGAGGTTTTTCGCCTTCCTCCGCAGCATAGGGCAGGGATCTCTAGCAGGAGGGTTTCTGCCGATTGAAGTCACCTAAAACAGGATTGGGGACTTCAACAGCAGAGTCCAGGGAAGGGGTAGGGACGGTTTTATGGCCTGCAGCATGCAGGGGGTCAGACCAGATGATCATAATGGTCCCTTCTGACCTTAAAGTCTATGAGTCTATGAGTAACCATTATGGGGAGGAAAAACCTATAGAATTAACAGAAAATGATAACTGTTCTATAGTTCTTGAAACCATTCTACAGAATTCAGTAGAAATTAATATCCCTGCTACTGAATTCTACAGAAAGGTTCACTAAATCGTAATATAAGAACTCTTTTCGACTAAATTATATAGGTTTTTAGAATGAAGCAACCACCAAAATAACTCTCAGATTTTGTAGAGCATATGGGGAACAAGAAGAAGGAGCAGAAAGATATATCCCAATTCTTCTTCCAAATCTATCGGGAAAGCAGTGGTCAGATCACAAAGAGCAAAATCTAGGTGTTTTCACAGAGCTTCAGCCCAGACGCTAACAAAACTGGAAAACTTTCATGTCCAGGATCTTTTTCCCAGCATCGGCCAATCTCTGCAAACATCACTTTTGCTGAATATATAAACCTAACAGAAGTCATATTTGTTTCCACTCATACTTTCAGTGCTTCTGAAAGTCATTCTGAGCAGTTGGTGCTCACCTGTCTATTGATACAATTAGTGCATAGCTACTACATTGTACCAGAACATGAAGCGAAATTTCCCAAGCCTTGAGTGATAGTCTCAAAGCCTTGATTTTCAACAGGCTGATGCTTCAGAAAGAGTCCTACAGAGGATTAGCTACCTTGTAGAGAAATGGTCTGGAAGTATGCTCCCTGGTGCAAATCTTCAGCATTGTTGTTATGCATGTCTGCCCTCCCAGGGGAAACTCTGAATGGGATTGTTTTCTGCATTCTATTGTTATGAACTGGGTGAAACCCCATCGAGAATTGTAGGTGTGAACTCACCCATCAGTTAAATATAACTCTAAGCATAGATGCTGGAACTAGGAGTGCTGGGGGTGCAGCAGCACCCACTGGTTGAAGTGGTTTCCATCCTATTCAGAGTTTACAGTTTTGTTCAATAACTTTTAGCACCCCCACTTTAAAAATTGTTCCAGCACCTCTGAATGTAAACATAAGCCCCACCTAGGACAAAAGGAGCATTTGAACCTGCCCAAGAGCTTTTGCTGAGTATTGTTTTGGGTATGGGGATGAAGGTGTCAGAAGGCAGAATGCACAAACAAACTGTGGAGAGTCAAAAAAAAAAATCATGACAGACAGCCTGAAGGAGCAGCTGAAAGTGTGCAGCTGACCCTGGCAGAAACCTGGGAGAGATTTCTGGGGCAGGGATGCAGGCTGAAAACTCTTCTCTTGGTTCTGTGAACAAAAGAAGCTGTTTCCTGCAGTTTGATTTCTATGTTCAGAGAGACAGTACTATGTACAGTCTTTGTAATATATATAAATAGAAAATACCTGACTATGACCAATTTCTATTCCCAGCTGGAACACCCACAGGGCCCCAAACTTTGACTATCAATTCAGGTCCAAAACAGGCAACAGTATCAGAGAAGGGATAACGGCATCTCCGCATAGCGCATGAGGATCCTCCTGAAGGAGAGACTGACAGGTCTGCATCCTGAAACAGATCTCTTATTGAGGCAGCACAGACTCAAAATCTGTTGGAAGCCACATGCCTTTTTGTCAGTATGAAACAAGTTCTATTCTGAGCAGGGAAACTTCTTACTGGGTCTTTCTGTAGCAGTTCATACATTTGATAAAACTCTTCCCTCCTCTGAAGCTATGAAGCCAGCCCACAGAACTGAAAAATCACTTGTGTGGGACGCAGAAAAAACAAAACAAAACTCATAACCTTCTTCCACACCTTCTCTTCCTTTCTCACATGGCTATGATGGTGTGGACCCATTTGCCCCCCGAGAAGAGATACTATTCTGTTGTGGGAGGCTCTAGGGCAGAGGTGGGCAACCTGCGACCCGCAGGCCACGTGTGGCCTGTCAGGGTAATCCGCTGGCGGGCCGCGAGACAGTTTGTTTACATTGACTGTCTGCAGGCACGGCCGCCCACAGCTCCCAGTGGCCGCAGTTCAACATTCCCGGCCAATGGGAGCTGCCGGAAGCAGCAGCCAGCACGTCCCTGTGGCCCGCGCCACTTCCCGCAGGAGAGGGGGACCGCGGCCAGTGGGGGCCGCGATCGGCCAAACCTGCTGCATCAGCAGGTAAATAAAACTGGCCCGGCCCGCCAGGGTGCTTACCCTGGTGAGCCGCATGCCGAACGTTGCCGACCCCTGGCCTAGACTGAGTTTGCAAGTCTGAATGTTAGAAAAACACCTTTTCGTTTTCAAATTCAGCACATTTGATGCTGAAATCATTTGGATATAATAAATATGGGCCCCTCGCAATGCTATTCATGCAATCATGATTCAGAGTAGAACTGCACTGTAAAAAAAAGAGGAGTGATGAAAGAAGCCCTGCGAAAACAAGAGAAAGTGTCTCCTTACGGGAGATGTAGAGGACAGAGAGACACAGTGCTGATAATGCAGAAGACTGCAGCCAGGGAGCACACGGAATGGCTTTCCTGCTTTTGCACTGATATAGGCAGAGGATGAACTTGCTAATCCAGGCCCAAAGGGAGGGGCTGCTGCAGAGTCTTGTAGCAGCTACCAACAAATTAAAGGTTCCCACACTGAGAGCAGAAGTGTGTGTGCAGAAGGAAAGATGGGAAAAGAAGGCTGAAGGCATAGAGGGAATATGGAGGAAAGATAATCCCCAACTGGGATCCCAGGCATGACATAATGGGAGAAAAAGAGGGAATTATCCTCAGGAAATAATAAAATTGCCAGCTGCAGCAATCCCTTACCCATGCTAGGGAAGCTGAGGACCATCCCAGAGAAGGTTCAGGAAGAATTAGAGTTGTATCTCCCACACTTGGGCAGAGGAGGCTAGGGCAGGAGGACTGGAAACAAGTCCTTCCCCAAGTAAAGTCTTAGGCTGGCTCTTGGAGTTGGAACTGACTGCCTACTATCTAATCCTCTGCTTCTTCTGATCCCTCTCCTCATCTTCCTTCCTGCTGGCCTCTTCCCTTCTGAGAGAGAGTTGAAAATGAAAAATGAGGCAGAGGGGTGAGCAGTGGGTTCAATCATGGGCGGCAGGTATAAGTGGTTTGGGGAGGTTAAACCTCCACAAATGGGGCAAAAATTGCTGGATGTGATACACCTTCCTTTGGAGTAGCACTGGCCTGCCACCTTTAGAGCGCCACTGCTGAAAGCTCCCAAGAAGTGGAAGGGCCACCGGCTCCCGGACTATGGCCCCGCCTGCGCTCCACCCCGAGGACCCATCTCCACTCAGCCTCTTCCCATGGCCTTGCCTGCACTGTGCCTCTTCCTATCCCAGCTCCACCTCTTCCCCCAAGGCCCCACTCATTGCTTGTGCTTCTCCAGGGGAGGACGCAGAGAGGCACAAGAAGCAGGCGAGGGGCGGGGGGGCTTGTGGGAGGAGAGGAGCAAGCAGCAGACAGGTGAGAGGGTCTCGGGGGAAGGGGCTGAGAAGAGCCAGTGGCGGGTGGGGGGCTTCAGGGAAGGAGAGGAACAAGTGGCAGGCAGGCGGGAGGATCTCGGGGGGAGGGGGCGGAGAGGGGTGAGCAGTGGGGTCTTGGGGAGGGGGTGAAGAGGACCAGGTGGGGGCACCTTGGGAGAAGAGGCAGAACCAAGGTGTGAAGAGGCACAGTGAAGCAGATGAGCTGGGGCAGGGCTTCGTGGGGAAGAAGCCAAGCAGGAGCTGGGCCTCTGGGCTGAGTGGGGCCATGGTCCTGGCACTGGTGCCCCCCGCACACACACTTGTAGGGAGCTTCTGGCGCTCGCGCCCAACCTCCCCAAATGCAAGAGTCATGCGCTGACTATGGGCTCCATGCTTGTTGGACACAGTAGTAAAGAGGACTGGATGGGAAGCAGAGTAACCTCTTCGCTTCCTATTATTACTATTTGTATTACCAGAACACCTAGACCTAATCATGCACTGGGACCCCATTGTGCTAGCAAGCCTTTCAGTGCCTGATCCAAAGAAGGGAAAGGGAGATTTTTCATTCACATTCATCACCCAAGGTCCTGAGTGTGCTCTACAAAGATAAATAAGCATGTGCAGTAAGCGCTGCTTCTGCTAACTTTTTCCACCTGGCCAACACTACTGTCTATTCTACTGCATGTGGAGACACTGCATAGCTTTTTAAGACACCTTGCTTTGAAGCACACATGGTATGGTATACCACGGAGGCTATGGCTACGCTTATGGCAGCATGTAGAGTATAGGTGCTACACGTTTAACCACATGCTGCAGTGAAAGGCAGGCTGCCTCCACACTTATCACTGCGGAGTGCAACAGTGAAAGGCTCTGGCTAGGGTGACCAGATCACCAAATACAAATATTGGGACGCAGGGGGGGGGGGGGGGGGGGGGGGGGGGGGGCGGGGGGGGGCGGGAGCGGGCCGCCAAAAAAAAAAAAAAAAACACCTTCCTCCGCAAGCGCTAGAGGGAGGCCCGGGAGACTCAGGGGAAGCGCGGGGCCGGGGTGAGTAACAGTCCGGCCTGGCCGCGAGCAGGACTCAGTCGGGTGGTTGGGCGAGGAGGGGGGCGGCCCGCGGGGCCAGGCGGCGGCTGTTGTTGTCCCCCCGGGCAGCGGGACTCGGGAGCAGCCGCTGCTGCAGCTCCCACTGCCGCGGGGGAGGAAGCGGCCATGGCGCTCCGCGGCTGCAGCTCTGGCGCCTCCGAACCCCCCGAGCCGGGGCCTGCTGCGGGGACCCAGCAGCGCGCACGCTGGGCCCAGCCCCTGGCCGGTCGCGTCTGGGCTGCTGCCCAGCTGGTGCTATCCCGCGGCGGCCCCGGAGTGGGGGCAGCAGGCCCCAGCCCCCCCGTCCCGCTCGGGTCCCGCAGGGGAACTAACGGGGCTGGGCTGCCGATGCCTCCGCCCTGGGGCCGCCGCGGGATTGCACCAGCTGGGCAGCAGCCCAGACGCGACTGGCCAGGGGCTGGGCCCAGCGTGCGCACTGCTGGGTCCCTGCAGCAGGCCCCGGCTCGGGGGGTTCGGAGGCGCCGCAGCCGCGGAGCGCCATGGCCGCTTCCTCCCCCCGCGGCAGTGGGAGCTGCAGCAGCGGCTGCTCCCGAGTCCCGCTGCCCGGGGGGACAACAACAGCCGCCGCCTGGCCCCGCGGGCCGCCCCGCTCCTCGCCCAACCACCCGACTGAGTCCTGCTCGCGGCCAGGCCGGACTGTTACTCACCCCGGCCCCGCGCTTCCCCTGAGTCTCCCGGGCCTCCCTCCGGCGCTTGCGGAGGGGGGAGGAATGGTGAGCCCGGGGAAGAGGCGGGGATTCGGGGAGGGAGCCAATCGGGGGAGGAGGGGGCGGAGTCGGGGCGGGGGGGGTGTGCGAGTACTTCCGGGCTCTAGGCTCCGGGGCATTTCCTTGTTTGTCCGGTTGTCCCGACCGCATGTCGGTCGGGACGCGGGACAAACAAGGAAATATCGGGACGGTCCCGATAAAATCGGGACGTCTGGTCACCCTAGCTCTGGCAGAGGGAGGCAGCAGGACACAACATTGCTAAAAGCAGTAATATAGACATGGGAGGCAGTGCTTGGGCACACAGAGAGCCCTGTAGGGTGTATACCCTGTGGGGGTCATGCATATAGGGAACTCTAGTCTACTCGCCTAAGCTGTGTCTCACCATCTACACTGATATTTATACCCGTGCTACTTGGGCATGCAGTGTCTGTACTGTACACACTGCCATAAGTGTTGACAAAGCCTTAGTCAAACTGTGCAGGACTGTCCTTTATGGCACTCTGTGGCAACATACCACTTTGCAGGAGCATAAGAATTGCTATACCAGGGGTTCTCAACCTTTTTCTTTCTGAGGCTCCCCAAACAGGCTATAAAAGCTCCATAGCCCAGCTGTGCCACAACAACTGTTTTTCTGCATATAAAAGATAGGGCTGGCAGTAAGGGGTATTGAGCAGAGCAATTGCTTGGGGTCACATGCCACCGGGGGCACAGCAAAGCTAAGTTGCTCAGGCTTCGCTTCAACCCCGGATCGCGGGGCTCAGGGCCCCAGGCTGCAGGGCCAGTGAAACCATTTAGGCGACCTAGGCGGTCGCCTAGGGCACTAGGATTTGGGGGGCGCCATTTTCTTTGGCAGCGACCGGATCAGCAGCCACTCCGGTCGCCACCAGCATTTAGATGGAGGGAGCTGGGGCAGTGGAGCGCGCGGAGGGCCGCCTGCAGCAAGGGGGCGGGGGGGGGGGGCGGCCTGCAGGGGAACTCCCCGCCCCAGCTCACCCCTGCCCCGCCTCCTCCCCGAGCACAATGTGGCTGCTTCACTTCTCCCACCTCCCAGGCTTGCGGCGCCTAAGCTGATTGAATAAGCTGTGGATCCTGAATAAGAGCCTCCCTTCTGTTGTGGCTGCTTTCTGCTCCACTGTGTCACAACTGACACATTGCCCCTATGTTGCCAATCATCAATTAAGGATTTTGCAGAGTTCCCATTATAGAAGCCCCTAACATTTTAGGCCCTCAAGGACAGGGAGAAAAAAAAAAAGAGAGAGAGAGAGAGAGAGAGTAAGAAAGGGAAAATGACATTGACACACAACATTGTCATTCTGGTATAGAAAACTACCTTTTATAAGTTTTCAGAAACTCCCTTTCTGAGTTAAAACCATCACAAAACTTTGTTTTGTCCTGTTACATTTGAGGCTCCAAAGATTCAAAATTAATCTTTGAACGTATAAGCCTGTAGAGTTACATTTGAGAAAATGACCTGACTAAAAAACAGGTTACAACTCATCTACATTTCAGGGGATTCCAAGTTTTTCATTTCTATGTAACATGGTTCATAAATGAGTAGCATAGGTGAGTATCAATTGAAAGCTGCTGTTCAATATCCTTTAGAAATAAAATGGCAGGTTTTAGTCCTGTTCCTAATGGACAGGTGTCCTTATTACAAAAATAATCATTCACATTTAGATCCTTTTATTAGCAGTCT
Organism: Trachemys scripta elegans; assembly: GCF_013100865.1. Taxonomy (NCBI): domain Eukaryota; kingdom Metazoa; phylum Chordata; order Testudines; family Emydidae; genus Trachemys; species Trachemys scripta. Next base: position 27,328,089 of record NC_048307.1, read on the forward strand.
TATCTGAAAGGCCAAGGTTTGTATAGACATGGACACTGATTTACTCTGCAATACTTACAAGATGTTCCTCTAGGTCAGGGATGCCCAACCTACAGCCACCAGAGCAGGCTCCCGGCCTGCTTCAACACAATATACTAACGTCCAATTCATTAGCGTTTTGTCATCATGTTTACATCATTTTAGTTTACACGTGTGTGTAAATAGACAATATTGTACATAGAAACAAACTATCATAGTACATATGAAACAAACTGAACTTAAAATATAAATCAATACAGATGACTTTAAATCTTATTAAAATATGTAGAATCTGTTTGGCCCAAACAAGGTTGTGCTTAGGTTTATGTGGCCCTCCTGTGTAATAATGTTGGGTACCACTGCTCTAGGCTCTACTGCACTTGGAGTACCTATACCCTGAATATAGGACTTCACTTTCTAGGATTCTCTATGTAATCTTTCAGAATATTAAATACACTTAATAATTTTGGAAAGATGTTTTGCATGTTGTTTTATAGTACACAGTCAATAGTTACACTGACGTGATGCACTTTATCATCACTTCATTACACTTTGTACGATTATAATAGAACTCTTTACATTTTTAATGTTTAATTGAGATTTGCCAGGTAAAATCAAACATGATGGGCAATTTACAGATGAAAGAATCTAGTTTATTCAGCTGTCTGGAACTTCCATTAACATAAGTCAATTGACAAGTGTCAGCTGGCCTCTTTGTGAGTCTACACAAACTTAGCCATTAATGACTACAAAATATACAGGATGAATATTACAGTCACAATATAAGTTGCTGAAACATGATGTATGTATATAGTCAAAATGAAAAGACAGAGATAATATAGTTCTTGATCAAAACAAATGTAGGTACAGAAAAGGATCCAGAATGGACTCCAGTCAGAATATGTATTTCCTAATGAAGTAGTTAGCTGCTTTAGGGATTTACTAACAGAGATAAAGATTTCCTGGCTTACACACCCTGGAGTGGGGGTGCTAAATCAAAGGACCTTTTCAGTATCACTGAAGATTTTGAGCTCCATTTTAATAGAGAGGAAGATGATAGTAACTCCAATGAAAGAGAGTGATCTGTGAGTGATCTGGTGGAGGACGCTGTCATTGGCTTTACCACTTAAACGAGGCAGAGCAATAAGAGCTGATATTAAGATTTTTTTCTGTAATTTCTAATTTTTTAAAGACAAAAGATTAGACTTGAAAATAGCCCTATGTCATATATCATGGTGTAAATCGTCTCTACTTTGTTACCTTTGCATAATTTAACTTTTTTTCTTGAAGATGTACCTGTAAAATACGTGCTGGTATGCCGACAATTCAGAAGGTGTGACACAGTATGCACATGTCTATTGCACACTTGCTATCTCTCCCCAAAGGGAAGGGTTTTGTCTACCCAAGAGTGGGAGATGAGAGTGGGAAGGTGAGAAAAAGCAGCACTCATCCTAAAGTTCCCCAGTAAAGTAAGGAATTTTATTTAGAAAAGGAATTATTAAGGGCGTTGGCTAAACAGTAATGGCAAGTTCAGGTCAAGTCACTGTGGGCATACCGAGACTTAGATCAAGTATTTTTTGGCTTGTTTTTTTTTTTTAATCTTAGGTTTTATCTTGACTAGCTAAAATGTTACAATACAACTTTCCCTCATTATATCAGTCTTAAAACATATTAGTTAAAACATATTAGCTAACTTGTTTTAAAAATATACTTTTCATTTTAGTCTAGAAAAACTCAGAAGGTGGAGAACCAGGAAGAAGTAATGATCAGTGAAGGTTGTTAAATAGGCCTTGTTATGCCCACAGATACCAACCCTGTAGTACTTTATTCTCCATTCAATCATACTGCATTCACTGAGGTTGCATAGTGGCAATATAGTACCTGATCCATTAATACCATCTGTAAAGTCAGGAATCAACATTTCAAATAACCTAGGTACATATTTATTCTCTTCGGGCCATGCTGTGTATCTCAAAGTTTACATTCATGCAGTGAACTCAGAAATCATACCCAAGCTAAGTTACTACTGGATACTTCAAAGAAGTATGTTGCTAGGTAGTTTTTAACATCCATATTATACGTTGCCTGAAAACATTTAAATTTAAAATAAAATAAAGAAATTCAGCCACCAAAACAGTAATATCAAGTGTGTAAATTAAAACCTACAAAATGATGGCATTTGGACTTGAGGCTGAAAATCCTGTCCGCTACCTCATTCATCTTAGGCAGGTGCCAACAAATCTTAACCCCTTAATACCTTCGCTGAATAGGACAAAATAAGGAGGAAATGCATTCTGCATGTTCATGACCCTTGCTTCTTTTGGTTTTAATTCAGACCCTTAGTGTTATACTTCATCGTAGCTAATATTTGGATTAATTAACTCTTGATATTTTTTCTCCTTCCGTAATGGTGCTTTTTTTGACTTGCAAATATATTGTATTACTTTAAACCTATTACATCAGTTACCTGTCACAAACATTGTAATTAAAGTAATTAATGTTTACAGAATGTAGGGTCTAGTCTTGCATCAATTCATGAAAAAAAACTCTCAGCGACATTAATGGGAATTATGTGCATGCATTGATGGGAGAAGAGATCCTTCAGAGTTATTATTTTGCTTTAAAAACACTGACTTTTGTTCTCTAATTTTAAAAATGCTCACTGTAACATTTTAAAAGTAATACCAGATAACACTAAAATAGCGTTAGAAGCTGAACACTATTATTAGATAAAAGTGGGTCTAATGCATTAGGAGGTGTTGAGTTAATAGGAAAACAGCTTTGATTCACTAGCCTCTGTCTAACATGCCACTACAACAGAAGTAAAAAGGCAATGGGCAACTCCCCTCTAATCACCTCCTGTTAGCTACAACTATAGGCAAATTGCTAGTGAGGATTAAGTGGGGAGACTATCACAGGATCAGTGTCAAGCAGAAAAAAGACTCAATTTGTGAGCAATCATGACTCTGTAATCACTTCCTTAAGAGCTTTAGGAACTGCTAACTCAAGTCTTCGGAAGTGTGGACACAGCATAGGTAACAGAATCACAGAAAGAAGGAAGGAAGCTTTCTTTAACATAAGATGTACTGCTAAATCTTGTATGCATCATCGTATTTAAATATATACAGTAAATATCACAGGTACAACTCTTACAAATGAATGCTACTAAATAAATTATTAAAGTACATAAATGTTGTACATTATCGAAAGCACTGAGTGAAATTCAGATATATGCTTTACAGGAAAAACAATTGTATGCCATCATTGCATATTGTGGATCAAAATGGAAATGAGTTAAAACTTGGATGTTTTTAAGGCAATTTTACAAGCAGAATTCTGTCACTGAAGCATAGGAAGGAAATACCAATAATGCAGCAACACCATTTCACATAGGCACAGTAAAAAGTAATGTATTACCCATTTTTAAGTATTTATATATGAAAAGAACTATATTTACCTTTATTACATTATTCTTTATTATATTACTCTTTATAACTTTCTCACATTGTGTTTTTTCCTTAAAATCTTTTTAGAGCACCGAACAAAATTTGAGAATAGAAGGTAAACTATTTCTACATTACAATTTTGCTATTTCAAAAAATGAATGATGCAATAACCAAATAATGAATAACTGAACAAATGAATGGTGAAAAATGAAAAGACTCCACACCTCTATTTCAATTGGAAACTAATGATCTTATTGACAAATTAATTTGGCTTTTGTTTTTCTGTATCAGATCATGTCACTGTATTAGATTCTAAGTTTCATCATAGAGGATAAGGACTAGCTTCATATCACCTAATAAATCTGTAATCGTGTGTGGGGGAAATCAACAAGCCCAAGAAATAAAATTTTAGAGACCACAAGCTTCTATTCTTTCTTTGTAGTTTTAGAGTTGTAAGACTGTTGATTATAGTGCAAGATCAAAAATTAGATTTTTCTAAGATTGTTTTACATGACCTAATTTATTAAAAAGAACAAAATTATATTAATGAATATTTATCTTATGCAACATTTTAGCATAAGTTATTTTTCAAAGATATCATTTACAGTAGCTAATTGTCAAAATAAGCAGTATTTGATATAGACACATCAGGCTATTACTTAGTGAGAGCAGATAAGAAGATAACATACAGCATATGCAAATGTCAAAATGAGACTGGACTCATAAAAGCATTT